>NC_068357.1:17322711-17582336 GCF_020536995.1 Dreissena polymorpha
GCAAACGATATAAGCAATATTCAAACGGTTGGCTTTGTTTGCGAAGTGTCGTTTTGAACCGATGAATATGTCCGTTTGAAGAGTCGAGCCTAGGGGGACTCGTGCCACAGTTACAGCCGCGTAAACAAGTTGTATGCCGGATGATTAAAACTTTGAAACCATTACCTATTCGTTTATGTTCACATATCTGTTTCCGGTTAGAAACCAGGCTGATACTCTGTGTATACGGTTATTAACCAGTCTGATACTAGTTGTGTCCGGTAAGAAACTTGTTTGATACTATGTGTATCCGGTTAGTTACCAGGCTGAAACTATGTGTATAAGGTTAGTAACCAGGCTGATACAATATTTCGGTCAACGACCGTTCTATTCCTATTTGTGTTAAATAACGCGTGCGACATTGAATCTTCCTGTCGTTGTGGTTTTCCAGGAAAGTTTAAAAACAGCATTTAATGGTATTAACAAATGTCATTTCACGCCGCTGTGTCCTCAATGTATTCCGATGATGAGTATATATTGTTTCCTGGTGACCTACTCTTATTTACCATTTGGAATGATGCGATTTGTGTATGCATACATTGGCATTTTATTGAGATTAATGTGGTCACGTATATATAGTCGCGTGTATACATGCATTGCTTTAATTAACATTAAATTTGTATAGTATGCCATTTACCATTCATATATTTTTTCGATAAATGGTTGCATTTGAGTCCAATATGTATGACCGTAATTTACTCTTGTATTCCTCAAGATGTTTTACTTTAGTTGTCGTCAAAGGGCCTTGTTCACAGAGTTTAGAATCTTTTGAACTTAGTCATTAAATTATTTAGATTTATAAATGTAAAAATCAGAACTAAAGCAATGCAGTATAAACAAGAAAATATATTTAACCCTAATTGGGCTCAAACTACTGACCTTTATCGATGACACAAAGTTGGAAAACTGTCACAACGACAATTTGTGAACAAATCGTTTATCATAATGCAAAGACGCTATAATCGTATACCTCATGAAAATCCAGTCTCGTTGGCAGTGAATGGTACACGGCATACGGGAAACCGGAGTTATTGCAAATATGATACCGTGGGGTCCACTTCTTTCTGATCATTTTCACGGCAGCCGCCGCTCTGCGACCCGAACCATTCCTGATACTGATCGGTCAACGGCGTTCCTCAACCTAGTTTGAGTATACGCACCATGTTTATTGGAGGTGGGGGCGGTGGGGCATGCGTTAAATCTGTTATAATTACATAAATTAGAGACACTGTATATGCGTGATACTTTTTTAAAAAGAAAGTAAAAGGAAAATACACAACCAAAACGGTCATTAAGTATTTACTAAGAAAACAATGTCTGTCTTACCAGGGTAATGCTATGGGTTTTATAGCGTTCTTTTTATCTATCGACTTTATAAATAATCTGTAAGAACGTGCGTTTATGCGTAAACACAGGCCCGCCAATGTCTTGCTGGTTATTGGGATTATAAAAATACATTCCATATTAGATCATGAACTGTGTGAAATGCGTTTTTCAATGATCGATTGGTGTACTCTTTGAATACTGATGTAACTACTCTAAGACCATATGCATGTACGAGTCAATTCAATGGTTTGCTTTATTATTAGTTAGCGTACTGATTTGTCAGGATGTCCATGAACATTCCATTAGTGGGTGAAATCTCCATTTTTATAATTCAGTTGTGGTTTACGACGTCTGGCAAATATATACGGCATACGTGACTTTTGTGTTCACGCCATCTGTTTGTAAAACATCTCCTTGCAGTATTTTTAAATTTCTTTCCACAACAATATTGTCTCGAGCCGAGCGGTGGCTGCAATTTTTGTCTAACTTAATTATGTCTGATTTCTTTACAACACTTTTTGGAGCATATGTTCACTTTGACATGGAGCAAAAATGGACTCTGATAAACAGAAAACTAAAGAAAACTATTTTACCCTAGTTCCTTTTCGATATTTCAAGAAATGCAAACTCAAGATATATAACATTTATATATAACATTTCTACAATTTATTTATTTAAAAATAAATAAATGATAGCTTTTAATATATATATATAAATCTAATAATGCATACAATTAATAAATAATTCATCATAGAATTGTAGTGATAGTCAAATTCACCTAGAACAGTAAGTATTTGCACTCTATATTTAATATGAACTTTAACAAACCAATTCATTCATGTAGACTAAATTTTAATGGCCAATATTTCAATGAAATGTCTTTTTATAATAACACAATAAAATAGGTTTCACACCTAGGAAATCAAAGTTCAGAGTACCTAATGAGAATTTTCAGTGTCGTTAATACTCTCCAGAAGCGCACGCATAACTTTGTGCAATAATAACATAACAGCGCACAAATGCAATGTGCACAAAAAGCGCACAAGCAACGCATATCAATTAAATAAATAAATCATTTATAAAGACGACTCTTGCTTTTTTATTAGATACTATTGGTTGATTATGAGTTTTAAGGAAATTATTTAATATGAATAACTTGTCAAAAACTGTTGTCAGTGTAAACTACCCAGAATGCACTTATGCCAGCATCAGAGATCAACTTCCTGCTTATCCAAAATGGCTGCCATATGAACAGACGCTAATACAATGAGACATTTAAAAAGGATATTAATAAAAAAGGCAGGCATCGGCTTTTATCAGATCTAACTATCACACAGCATCTAATAAAATCATTCAATAACTGTGACATAGTCATTTAGATTAAAATTCTTAAACTAAAAACGAAATATGTACATGCACATGTACACAAAATAGTCATGTTTAAATGATCGATCTAGGGTATGACATTATACCGAAACTTTGTGTACACTTATTTGTTAGAAATTTGAAAAAGTCATTTAAAACTCTAACTTCCGCCATCGCAAATACTCATATTTGTGATCTTTACAGGTAATCAATACAAAAATAGAGCATCGACGCGGATAGCTTGATTAAATATAACAAAATAACTTGCCTGATAAAACCTGTATATAGGACACATACATTATTTAAGTACTACTAAATCAATATTGCAATGGTAAACTCGATGTATATGCACTTAATAAATATTAATCGATTTTCTAGTTCGATCAGTAAACGGAAATAAAATCTCGTAGAGTGTTTCAATTAGATTTTTTCTTGTGAATCACAACTGAAAAAGGAGTTCCCGACAAACAATAGCATTTATCTATTTGAACATTATTTTTCAAAATGTGCGTCTTTATTTATAAACATTCTTCATTTGGTGATTTCGAGAAGCCATTACACAACGGAGAGTTTCATTAAATGGTTTCAGGCTATAATAAAATATTGTAAAATCAATTTTAACTTGAAAACAAAACAATCAATTCAAAGTAACCATGTCAGATCCATCAGATCCAACAACCAACGTGACACCAATCAGCCCCATAATCATCGTCAAGCAAACAAATCTAATTATCTTAATCTATTCAAAAGGTCTAAAGTATCACACAAATCACGTTTTATCAACTCAACAGTATCACAATAGTAACATCAAATTTCTTATGTCAAATGACTTATGTCACAGTAGCCTTATCCTGGTAAGACATCATTTTTAATCTTAATAAATACTTAGTGACCGTTTTAGTTATGTATTTTCCTTTTAATTTCTGTATAAACAAGAGATGTGTTTGTCAGAAGCAAAACGCCCCTATTGCGCCGCTTTGATATACAATTTCAGTATATCGTTTGGCAGGTTTAGAACGTATCCCCGTATTCTAATATCTGTGAACAAGGCCCTTTAACGACAGCTAAAGTAAAAATTCTTGAGGAATACAAGAGTAAATTGCGGTCATATATTGGACTGAAATGCAACCATTTATCGAAAAAAAACTATATAAATGTTATTAAAACGACATACTCTATACAATTTAAATGTAAATAAACAATTTACTACTTACATACGCAATTTGATACATTTGTAGTTCCTCAGAAAGTTAAATATGCTTTAAGAGCTTTCTTTATAGATTCACATTTTAAAGTCTTTATTTCCAACCCAAAGATACTGATGGGCAGTAAACAGCATAAAACCTAGACGGACTGCGAGTAACTCGCAGGCTATTCTGGTTTTATGCTGTTTGCAAATAGCCATTTTACCTTTGCTTCTGAGCGGAAAAGGGTTAAACCAATACATGTATAAACGTGATTATATATACGCGACCACATTGATCTCAATAAAATGTCATTGTATACATACACAAATCACATTCCAAATGGCAAATAAGAGTAGGTAACCAGGAAACATTATAAATTCACCATCGGAAAACATTGGGGACACAGCGGCGCGAAATGACATTTGTGCATCAAATGACATGCCATTTTTAAAGTTTCCTGGAAAACCGCAACTACAGGAAGATTCAGTGTCGCACGCGTTTTTAAAAGAATAGGAATTGAACGGTCGTTTACCGAGATTTTTTATCAGCCTGGTCACTAACCGGACAAAAGTAGTATCAGACTGATTACTTACAGGATCACATGGTATCAGCACGGTTACGAACCGGATATACATAGTATCAGACTAGTTTCTAACCGGACACAACTAGTATCAGCCTGATTACTAACCTTACACATATTGTATCAGCACGGTAACTTACCGGATACACATAGTATCAGACAAGTTTCCAACCGGACACAACTAGTATCAGCCTAGTTACAAACCTTACACACATTTTATCAGCATGTTACTAACCGGACACAAATAGTATCATACCAGCTTCTAATCGGACACAACTAGTATCAGCGTGGTTACTTACCTCATACACATAGTATAAGCATGGTTACTAACCGTATACACATAGTATAAACATGATTACTAACCGGATACACATAGTATCAGCATGGTTACTTACCGGATACACATAGTATCAGCATGGTTACTAACCGGATACACATAGTATAAACATGGTTACTAACCGGATACACAAAGTATCAGCATGGTTACTAAGCTTATACACATAGTATCAGCATGGTTACTAACCGGATACACATAGCATCAGCATGGTTACTAACCGGATACACATAGTATCAGCATGGTTACTAACCGGATACACATAGAATAAGCATGGTTACTAACCGGATACACATAGTATAAGCATGGTTACTAACCGGATACACATAGTATCAGCATGGTTACTAACCGGATACACATTCTTATATCAGACTAGTTTCTAATGGGACACAACTAGTATCAGCCTGGTTACTAACTGGGCGCAAACAGAAATGTGAACGTAAATGAATAGGTATTCGTTTCACACTTTCTAAGCAACCGACATACAACTAGTATACACGTCTTTTACGGTGGCACGAGTCCTCCTTTGCTTGACTCTTCAAACGGAGATATTAATCGGTTCAAAAAGACTTTTCGCGAACAAAGCAAACCGTTTGAATATTGCTTCTGTCGTTTGCTCAAATATCATTTGGTTAGTAACAGACCACACTGCAACACATTTGAATACCCAAGCTGCTGTTTTAAATATCAGTTGGTAATGACCATAATCGGATCAACCAAGAGTTTAACAAGTCAAAGCGCCCGTTGTCAGTTGGCATCGATTGTAGGCCTACGCATCACTTTAACCCATGTATGCCTAGTGGTCTTTCCCATTCTGCTAAATTGGATCAATTCAGTTCCAAAATTAGGGATGTCTAGTATATTTATTTCTATATTTAGAATATTTCTTACAGAAATTCCTTCGTGCAAACAGCGCAGACCCTGATGAGACGCCGCTGTTTGCCAAGGCCTTTTTCTAGACGCTAGGCATACATTGGTTAAAGATGCTGAATCTGCAAAAAAACGTATTTAGCAAAAAAAAACGCATACTTATCGACTTATTTTCATTTAAAATAACTATTGGATGATAGACTCAAGTTGTCTAAAACTAAAGAGTGTTTACTAGCCTTTTAATCTGGCCCGTCAAAACGTCCGTTTATTTACATTTCGATGGGTATCTTCGATGTATCAATGTTAAAGTCTTCGGAGCTTTTTGTGTCTTCCTGTCTTCGTCCGGAGATAATCGTCAAGCGGGCAATTATAATGTAAACTAGAGATGTGTTTGTCAGACACACAATGCCCTCTATTGCCCCGCTTCGAAGCCATAAAATTGACCTTTGACCTTAAAAGAAGACCTTGACCTTTCACCACTCAAATGTGCAAATCCATGAGATACACATGCATGCCAAATATCAAGTTGCTATCTTCAATATTGCAAAAGTTATGGGCAATGTTAAAGCTTCGGACGGACGCACAGACAACAGAAAGACAGACAGACAGACAGACAGACAGACAGACCGACAGACCGACAGACCGACAGACCGACCGACCGACCGACCGACAGACAGACAGACAGACAGACAGACAGACAGACAGACAGACAGACAGACAGACAGACAGACAGACAGACAGACAGACAGACAGACAGACAGACAGACAGACAGACAGACAGACAGACAGACAGACAGACAGACAGACAGACAGACAGACAGACAGACAGACAGACAGACAGACAGACAGACGGACGGACGGACGGACGGACGGACGGACGGACGGACGGACACTTAAACTGTTATATGCCACCATACCGGGGGGCATGAAAACGAAAGCCAGGATTGTGACTTTCATTCAGAGGATTTTTATCTCATAAAATACAGATTAAGAATCTGTAAAGCTCAAAGGCTTCTGTAAGGCACGTGGTCTTTAGAAAGAGGGACGTTTCTCCACTGGACTGCCGCGGCGTCCACGGTTCGCTGTTGAAAAGTTCCTCACGTCATTAATTATGTGAGATACGAGGATTATGACCGATTAAATAAATACGTCGGATGTCTCAGTAATGCGATAGGATATTTTTTCAGTAGGTGTGTCATAAGTACAAATATTCATTAAAAAAAGAAACTCAAAAGGTCGTCGCAACGCCATTTGTTTTAGACGTCGTCAGCCTCAACGGGATTTATATATTTGAAACAAACCGCACAACTTACAACAAAATTTACCTCTTCCCATAGATAGTATTGAAATACAATTTAAAGAATACTTACGAATGAAAAGCAATCTAAAATTCCACTGAGGCCGCTTATTAATTACGTACAAAAATACGCCAAAACACGTGCCTGCTATATTCACATACACACGCGCAGCCTATCAACGGAGGCAGATATATCCCACAATTGAGATGACAATCACATAATTCAGGGGTGACGCTTACGTAATGGAATGGCATCCAATAATTCCGAAAAATCCAATAAGCTATATATTGATAAAACGTCGACATTTGGCTAGGATATTAGCCCGTGTCCAACAGACATGCTTTTGGCACAATTATCATGAGATACATGTAGCAATAGATCTCTGATTTAATATGGTATTAAATTTATGAAGAGATGGTTCCGGCACTCCTTGCTGAAAGATGTCTTTTGCGAATAAAAAAAACTTAATTTGTTGCAACTATTTTTTTAATTTAAACTAGGGAATATAGAGATGCTTAACTCGCTTGATAAATGTACAACATTGCTTTTGATCTTTATGAGAAATTCCATTTGTAAACATTTACTCTCGCGATCACATGGAAGAATGCGAGTTAAAACGTCTCTAAGTTAAAACGGCTTCGCAATTGTTCATGTGGTCTTTTGTTTTGTTGTTTTTATCAGTCAAGTACATACAACTAACAAAACACAACCCTTGGACGAGCAAATAAAACGTTGCTGATACAAATTCCCTGACACAGTTTGTAACCAAATATTTTAATAAAGCCGCAAATATTGCAATAAAATACTGGAAATAATTTGCAAAGATAATTCGCAGTCCTATTTCCATTGTGATTTACAGAAATAAACCTTATCGGAATAATCTCCGATTTAATTTCTTTTAACAAGACTTGTAAAATCTATTAATTATTTATTGATTGAACTCAAATCGAGCTCATCTTCGTAATACATGGATCTGGATGTTAAATGATCAACAACTAAATGTCTTTATTTCGTTTATTGATACGTTAATTGTTAAATTATCTATTAGACATGTTAAGAACAAATTTACCGTGAGCAAATAGTTTCATATATAAATTATATTCTAAATATTGCCTTATTTAGCGGCAATCAAAATTTACTGTTATCCACAATAACTTTACGTCAAGGTTGCATTTGAAAGCAAGTGTTGTGTATCCTAATGCACGTCGGGTTCGCTTAGGAATTCCATTAAATCATGTACCAAAAACAACAACATTGAAATAAATAACTGGCAATCAGTTTTGTATTGTTTAAACGTTTTAGGTTTTGTCGTTCAATGTGCTCTGTGAAAATGTTTCGCAGACATCTGTGTGAGTACGGTTTGGTCTGGGGAACGATTGGTTCCTCTTAAAGTAAGTCGTTCAAAATAATTGTATGAATCTTTGAATTCGCTGTAAAAACAGACATTTCAAATACGTATCCCTAAAGACTCTCACGCAAGTGGACAGTTAATAAACAACGCGACAAAATGTATGCATGGATTTTTTCGTTTAAAAGAGGTCTCTGCTAAACGTCAATCAAGCGTCGCCCTATCGTATACTGCACATGCTAATCTGGGACAACAGTTAAAGCTTCGAGCAATAGCCGGAATAAGGGCCGAACATGTGTACGCTTCACAATTACTTAAGAGTTACGCATTCACAAAACAAATTAGTACAAAACCATTAATGCAGTTTCTCGGCGATTCAATTGATGCATATTATGCACGCATTGTGAAAACATAGTATTTCTATAGCATAATCTAAATACCAAGACTTTCAATATTCACATCACTCGTAGGACGAGCCTTGCACGAGTATAACTTAAGTCATCAAGAATTCCGATAACCATACAAGACGCGCGTCAGAAACATACATCTGAATTTCCTTGCTTGCTTTATTCCTCGACGACCGGTATTCGGAATGGTTCTGATCCCAAAGGAATGAATGATCATGGCTTCATCATAAAGAAGGCGGAAATAATGGTATCGTATTTATAATTAGGCCAGGAGCACACAGGCGTAATGCTTAATATAATTTGATACAATGTCGAATAAATTAGATTTACAATTTGAAGTTTATACTTCCTTCTGATCACTTTGTGTGAAGTGTTTGCCTTTTGTAACGTTGAACAGTGACGGATGACCATGTCTACTGAACATCTACTCATTTGAGTCATTATACTACAATGGACAGCAATTTATATGCACACATTTAACGACTTTAAACCTTTCTGTAAACCAACATTACAATCCAAAACAAAACTAGTAGACTTATAGACACGTAATTAAAACAAGCTTTAGATAATTTAAATGGCAGTTGCAACCAAATAAAAAACAAAATAATCAACATGTATGTATCTCATCGATAACTACTGTCCTTTACATGATGTTTTGATTTTTTAAATAATATAAAGACGGGTTTAAAAGCGTTAAAAAGTAATTGCCTTACATAAATATCCAGATTTACACAATTGTTTAGAAGGTATACACAATGATCTCAAACAAGTGATAAACTTATATGTGACCATTACATGTAAGCACCCAAAATTAAGTACCAAATTCCAAAAAAAGTACAATATTATAGGAAAAAAAGCTTTAGTACTAAGCCCTAACCCTATTGCTCCAACAGTAATATAAGCAAACATAAAGACATCGTAAAGCCAACCAATGCATGGCCACGTAGGAAATTTGATCGACATAGATTGTTAAACAATTGGAAACAAACTAATCTGTCAACACAAACAGCACCATTTATTCGAGGAGACAGATAAAAAGTAGGTCCGTGCCATAAGCCATCAATAGGAATGCATCCGTCGGAACCTTTTAATGACATTAAGTTCCACTTATGACCAATGCAAATACTCAGAAATACTAGGAAGTAGTGGTAACCGTTTTTGCCAATAGGCTTGAGAGTGACATTTCACTTGTGAAAGAAAATATGCCTTAATTTTCACTTAATGTAAATTCAAAGTATCAATTTATTATCCGTAGGTAAATCAAAATAGTGAGAATTAATATCTTAATAAATATGTTTAATTCAAAGTCATATCAAGACAATCGAATTGAAGAAGTTCGTATTGTCATAGCACAAACGTTTGTTTGGCATGGGAAATATATCGCAACGTTACAATCTGTGGCACGAATATTTTATATGGAATGTGGATGCCTTAGATTGTCTTTTCAAACGCATCTGAACAGGTTTTCCTATGAAAGTTCGCAAACACGTCTATACCGTTTGCCTGTTGTTTAAGTAATTGTTAAGACGTCAAAATCTTGCGACTACTGTTGAAGTAATTGGTAATTACAACCATCTGCTTACCACTGGACTGTTTACATGACAATATCGCCCGGTATCTGTTGGAATGGATTTTTCGCCCATTATATCAACAGAACAACAGCGTCAATGCATGTAAGCGCCGTAATAACCCTCAACAACACTGGGTTTTAGACACAGGGAAACTACCCCCGGGACATGAATTTCGTCCACAATATACAACAATCTCAGATCACACGTATATTTGCTTAAATATGAATAATTGGTCATCGCAACGCTTTTTTTTCAACAAAAAATCGCTTCAATTCAAATCTACAATCGAGACACATTTCGGACTTTTGGAAACCACTGAAATTTTTTCACTCGAAGTCGAAAATCTAAAATCATTTCTTCATACGCGGAGCGTATTCATAATTATAAACCAACAAACCCTTCCAGACTAGCTATTGCTTTGAAGAAGTGTCTTCATTCAAACGCAGTCTTCAACTGCTGACTAGCCTTACAAAGGCAGCCAACAAACACAATATAATTCCGAACACACCAGAGACAGATCGGTGAAAAAAATATCGTGCTCTTGTGTTTTGTTTCGAAACTGTCAAGCATATTTACATAACAAACAACGTGCTTGTGAGATCTTTTCTCCTCACATTCTTCATGGCCAATGTAAAAAGTATAAAAGCAACAGCTGATATTTACTTGAAAAACATTGTCGTTTTCATGTTGGAAGGCCAGCATTACAAGGCATTGTTACTGATTCAATTGACGAAATGAGGATGTTCTTATTTCAAACATTAGTAACGTCACCTACATTATATTACATGTAATTACAACTGAAATTTCTTCACATTTCCAAACGTTGTTTTTTCTTCCATACATCAGAAAATATACCAGTCAGACGGTCGAAGCCTAACAAAGAATTAAATTGGTTTGTCGCATTGTAATGTCATGTAATGTAATATTCCAGGAATTCTGCTCACAATATCCACCTAATTCAGAAGAAACGCTAGCGTATTGGAATCACATCCAACCAATACATTTAATCCAATACGCTATTTTGATAAAACATCGACAATTGGTTAGCACTAGCCCTTGTTAGAGAGGCAAGTGTTTGGCACAATGTCCATTCAATATTTATGTGAACAACTTATGCAACTGAGTAATTCTGTAAATGGTTTCGCCACCATCGTTTACAAACAAAACAATCCACTTTAAATTGCGAAAGGACATTTATGACACGTAGTAAGCACTTAATATGTGAGAGCTGCAACTGAACCTGAAACTTTCTTGATTGTCTTCGAAATAACGCTTTAATCGAAAATGTTCGCATTCGCTGCATTGATGCACACAGTGACTTCTAAACTAAAATGGCGCAGTAATTTGATGACGCCGTTCAATGCGGTCAATACGATGGAACGGAGCATGTATAAGAAGGCTCCGAACACATGCCAGAATATCGAATAGGCGTTCAAAAATTGAGGTATAATATACATGCACATGTACTTATGATTAACTTAATGCGTGATAAACATATGGACATACACATGTACATCGAATTTATCATATACTAGTATTTTAGCCGCGATATGAGAATACGATGCTTAATGCATGTGCTTACAGGCTAATCAGGGACGACACTCTCCGCCTAAAGTGGATTTTCGACAAGAAAACACTTCTTGAAAACTTTAAATTCAATAACATCGGAAAGAGTACATTGTAGTTATGTATTTGACTCAAATGCAACCATTTAGCGAAAATAGTATATTAATGGTAAACGACATACTATATAAATTTAATGTTTATTATACCAATACATGTACAAACACGATCATATATACGTGGCCACATTGATCTCAATAAAATGCCATTGTATAATACACAAATCACATAATTCCAAATGGCAAATAAGAGTATGTCACCAGGAAACACTATGAACTCATCATCGGAATACATTGGGGACACAGCGGCGCGAAATGACATTTGTTAATACCATGAGATGCCGTTTTAAAACGTTCCTGGAAAACCGCAACGACAGGAAGGTCGTTGACCGAAATACTAAATGAGCCTGGTTACTAACCGGACACAAGTAGTATAAGACTGGTTACTAACCGGACACAAATAGTATCAGACTGGTTACTAACCTTATACACATAGTATCAGCTTGGTTACTAACCGGACACAAGTAGTATACTCACCTGATACACATATCATCAGCTTGGTTACTTACCGGATACAGATAGCATCAGACTAGTTTCTAACCCGACACAAATAGTATCAGACGGGTTACTTATCTTATACACATAGTATCAGCATGGTTACTAACCTTATACATATTGTATCAGCATGGTTACTTACCGGGTACACATAGTATCAGACTAGTTTCTTACCGGATACAACTATCAGCCTGGTTACTAACCTTAAACTAGTATAAGCATGGTAACTAACCGGATACAATAGTATCAGACAAGTTTCTAACTGGACACAAATAGTATCAGACTGGTAACTAACTGGGCGCAAATAGACATGTGAATGTTTGCGAAAAGTATTCTTTTCAAAGTTTCTAAGCAACCGTCATACAACTAATATACGAGGCTGTAACTGTGGCACGAGTCCCCCTTGGCTTGACTCTTCAAACGGACATATTCGTCGGTTCAAAACGACACTCCGCAAACAAAGCAAACCGTTTGAATATTGCTTCTATCGTTTGTTGAAATATCTGTTTGTTTTTAACAGATCACACTGCAACACATTTGAATACTAAAGATGTTGTTTTAAATATCAGTTGGTAATGACCATTATCGGATCAACCCAGGGGTGTTTACAAGTCATAAGCGCCCGCTGTCTGTTGGCATTGATTAAAGGCCTACGCATCACTTTAATGGCTTTAACAGAGCTACCGCAATCGTTTAAAAGATGCTGAATCTGCAAAATAAAGTCATGTTTAGCAAATAAATGCATACGTATCGACTGATTTTAATAATTTTGGAAATTGTCTTAAACCTTGTGTTTTTTGCCTTTTAATCTGACCTGTCTAAACGCCCGTTTGTTTACATTTCGTTGGGTACCCGGCTGCTTTTGATGAATGCTCTTGAAGTCTTCGGAGGTTTTTGTGTCTGCGAATCCTCGTCCGGAGATAATCGTCAAGCGGGAAATTAAAATTTAAATAACGAAAGCGTTTATTTGACTTTTTTTCATTCATAGTTATTTTTCTTATATTTATTTTATATAAAAACTTGTCTCTACTAATTGTTTTAATAATTTATGATTTAGTATCTGTAAAGCGCAAACTTTCTGCAAGGCATGTGGTCTTTAGACGGGGGGACGTTTTTCCCCTGGACTGCCGCGCCGCGGTGTCTACGGTTCGCTGTTGAAAAATATTTTACGTCATTCATTATGTCAGGTATGATGATTATGACAAATTATATTACATCCGATGTCTCAGTTATGCGAACCAATATTTTTAATAGGTGTGTCAAAAGTACAAATATACAGTTCAAAGAAAACAAAGAAACTCAAAAGGTCATCGCCATATCATTTGTTTTAGCATCGTAAGCATCAACACGATTTATATATTTAAAACAAACCGCACAACTTACAACAAAATTCAACTCTCCCCATTGACAGCGTTAAAATACAATTGAAAGAAAGCTTGAGATTTAAACGCAAGCTAAAATTCCGCTGAGACCGCCAATTAATTACGTACAAACATACACCAAAACACGTGCCTGCTTTATTCACATACACACGCGCAGCCTATCGACGGAGTCTGACATTTCCCACCATTGAGATGACAATCACATAATTCACGGGAGACGCTTACGTACTGAAATGGCATCCAATAATTCCGAAAAATCCAATAAGCTATATATTACGGTGGCATAGAGTTGACATTCACACCTCTTTTCTTTATCTCGTGGCCACGAGTAAGCTAAGTCTGGATCTCGATATCTCGAAATAGAAAAAAGCACTCCTCTTTTATTCTATCTCGTGGCCACGAGTTAGCTAAGTCGGGATCTCGAGATCTCGAAATAGAAAAAAGCACTCCTCTTTTTTCTATCTCGTGGCCACGAGTTAGCTAAGTCGGGATCTCGAGATCTCGAAATAGAAAAAAGCACTCCTCTTTTTCCATAAAAGAGGAGAGAATTTTCGTTATCTCGAGATCCCGAGTTAGTCAGCCAATCAAATTTTGCGTAACAAGTGTAAATATTCTGTACGCATATATATATATATATATATCTGGTCAAAGCAGGCAAGGCTCTGATATAACATTACATACTTCTATTAGTACTACTATTACTACTACTACTGCTGCTGCTGTTGTTGTTGCTGCTCTTACTACTACTACTACTACTACTACTACTACTACTACTACTACTACTACTACTACTACTACTACTACTGGCCACGAGATAGAAAGAAGAGGAGTGAATGTCACCTCTATGCCACCGTAATATATTGATAAAACGTCGACATTTGGCCAAGATATTAGCCCGTGTCCAACAGACATGCTTTTGCACAGTTATAATTAGATAGCAATAGATCTCTGATTTAATATGGTAAATTTATGAAGAGATAGTTCCGGCAAGCCTTGCTGAAAGAGGTCTTTTCCTAATTAATCTTAATTGTGGCAACTATTTTAATTTAAAATAGGGAATATAGACATGCTTTATTCGCTTGATAAATGTACGACATTGCTTTTGATCTTTATGAGGAATTCCATTTGTAAACATTTACTATTGCGATTACACGGAAGGATGCGAGTTAAAACGTCTATAATTTAAAACGGCTCCAAGTTAAAACGGCTTCGCAACTGTTCATGTGGTCTTTTGTTTTTACACGGTGCCTATCCAATACGGATAATATCGGAAACATTAGAACGTTTCCGGATAATATCCGAAACGGCACCGGATCATATCAGAAATATATTGACTGTTTTGAGGTAAGTGTGTTCTTTATTTCTATATTCTCTTTTTTACGTTTATATTTTTCACCAAACCAATATTCCACGAAACAACTAAGACATTCATTCAGTAAATTGTTTACTCGTGCTCAGTAACAAAAACGTCATTATGCAGTGGGAACCTATATTGTCCAACAGTTTTTGCACAAAACCTGTGGAAACGGAAGTAAAATGCAGATATTATTAATGAAATTCAAATTTTTGAACTAGTTTCCTGATGAAAATGGTCGCATAATTATTGTTAAACCATTGCCATTATTAGTGACGGTGTAGTTTGTAGTAAAAACATGTATTTTATGTGTCGATTTTATTTGCTGGCACCGGATAATGCATGAAGTAGGCACCGGATAATAACCGAGACTAATGAATTTAAGTATATGTATACCGCGTTTAAAGAATGTATTGGATTCTGCTGATATGGTAATCATTTTAAGAATTTCTTGATTTTATATTGCTAAATGAAATGGGTCTGTTACTTCTCGCCCCTCAGCCCTGACCACTGTCTTCACGCATGAAAAATGACTTGGCCCTACACTGAAAAAGGTTGTTAAAACAAGGCATTTAAGGTTACACTTGGTATTGGTTCTTAAAAATCTGATGTAAAACGCGTGTTATTGTTGAACGACCGATTCAGCAATAGTATTTATAAGATAATAGAACCGATTTATTGTTTAAATATGAAATGTATATACACGATTCGATAACAATTTGAAAAAGAAAGTTTTAAGACCAGTTCAGCAGTGTTAATTGTAAAATATGATTGTTGTATAATTAAGTCTTTTTTAACAATTTTTGTTTACTTTTTAGGTTTATAATTATAATTGATTATTATATTTAATATAAGGGGAAATAAATTGTGTGTAACTTACGGTTTAGATTTAGAGATACTTTCCCAATCGTGATACTTCCCTTGTTTACAATTACGTTATTCAACTGCACACATAGTTAGGTATTTGTCGTTTTTGTATTAATTCATTATCAACATTTAGAGCTAATATCTCTTTTAACTGTACATGATGTACGTTTAACATACCAAAGTTTTCATTTCATAATTCACTCATTACTGTATTGTTTTTGCTTCAGTCTTCAGTGCCATAACATCTGACTTTGAAGTTCGAGATAAAATATGGTAAGTATAGTCTCAGTTGATAAGTAAATTCAATCGACTTAGGGCTACTGTTCGAAACTCCTTGGATTGGATATAGCAGTGGACTGAGTAATTGTACAATTTATAAGTATCATTAACTTTAAACTTTATTGGAACAATTTATCCTGCTTTGATTAACTGCTATGCCCATGGCATGTGTAAAGTAACCACGGAGGAAAAGTGTGCCAGGCTCAAACCCACGACGTCGGAACACTAGCACATGTAATTATGATAATTTATTTCAGAATGTCACGACCGACCGATGTTTTTTCGGGTTTGAAACTGCAGAGATTGAAGAGAAGCAGGAGAGTTGTGTGTTTTTATCTGTAACTGTTCCCCCTAGTAATTAAGTCAGATACAATGTTGAGTCTGGAGTGGATAATTTATTGTTTGAGGTGGACTGCGACAATCATGGAGATGAAAAAGCCACCGAGCAACCATTAGATAAATTTTTACATGTAGAATGTTCAGTTAAAACTGTTGTCGGCAATAATAATTATATGGGTGCAAAAATATGTGACAGCAAATATAGGACAAACACTGGCTACAAACGATATTTAGTAAGCCACATATTTGTAATATTTGTTTTAGCTTGTAAAAACATTTTTTGCATCAAAATTTAAGGTTTGTTGTAGAAACCAAAAACATTATTATAATTTTTGTTGTATATTGTTATTGTCTATAGATTTTGTTGAAGTCTGTCAAGGCATATATTACTGAAATTATAGAGATTTACCGGTATTTCAATAATGATTGGAAATATGTAATTGATTATGTGCATGTGGGTAGACCGAATCACGTATCACTCTTATGAAAATAGTGAAGCTGTGCCGACAGTGGTATACAGTGTACTACTTATTGGAATCCTGTATTTGTCGAGTTCCATAATTATTTTCTTAATACTGTTAGTAGACAGTGTTCATATCAATTAAAAATAAATCTTCATTAATAGATGATATCCCTTATCTTGTAATTGTTACCATTTCAGACATCTTTTAATGTTAAATGACATAATTTTAAAATTAATGTTATGAAGTCTTAAATATTTTAATAAAAGCGTATTCATTTCTTTATATATTTAATTATTTTATAAAATATTTGAAACAAAGATTTTATTTGAAAAGAGTTTCACTACGTGGAAAAAGTCTATGATTTGTGGTAAAGTTTAGCATAATTAAATTTGATTTGTACAACATATGTTGAAATTTTTGTAGTTGTACGTTTACAACGTGTCTGTCTATTATTTAAAATACATATTCTTGAAGTGTTTGTAAAGTAATGAACTTTTGGTATAAACCATGCAAGCATGAATTAACCAAAAACGCTGCACTGAGTAAACTTGTTTATTACAGTGTCAAACATAATGCGTTCTATTCCGTGTTGAACAGTTTGGTCTCCTAATGTGGTAATTGCAGGTTCGAACACTGACTCAACCTAATTAAGTTAGCTTCAATGTCTCTTTTTAGGTTGACATAATACAATTTTCACTATCCCATTGTACTGCAATGTTGTGCCTAGACGAGTGGTTGGCGGGCAGAATCTTCACATTTGTGGTGGCAGCGTTTTAGCAAACAGCCTCTTGCGACTTCATTCGGTTTACTTATATCGGACCGTTTAGATTTTCGTTGCCGCTTTCCGCGCTTCGATGGTGAATCAAATGCATTATTTCTGTAAACAAAGAAATAAGCACCCATGCGAACTATATTAATGCAGCCATCTCCTAAAAATCAAAGTAAAATGTATATAAATCTAGCGGTTAATTCGAATTTAAATATACGACAGGTGGTACTAGTGGACTGACATTTCATGGGTGATTAAATGTATATTGCGAATTACCTGGAAGTTAAGATCATAAGCTTTTCTTACAACAAATAATACGCGTAACAAATATCTGCGTTTAATGATTACGGTACGTCTTTTTGTCTCCCACAATCTAGAAACCTATATACGCATGCCGTTATGAATATCTTTCAGTTACAAGCACATGGCTAGAAATTGCATCCATACCGGTAGTTCAAAATTCGTCACCAACTTCAAGTACTATATTAAATGTTAAACATACGATGTGAACATGTTGTTTATAACACATGCTGAAAAGCACGTAATAATCTGTACATGTATCAATCGATTTCGTGTATTATACAGAGTTGTGTTTCCGGACTATATCCGGTGCCATTTTTTGTGGTTTCGTGTGTTATCCGGTGCTCGTGGAATCAATATGCGATCCTTTTAAAACGCAAATACTCACGTTTTTGAAGTTGCCAGTTATTTCCTACAATTTCATTATAATTCTGAATGATTATAACAACAATGTAAAGTAGTAGTATTACATGTTTTTTTCTCTCCAGTTGCAAAAAGCAAGTATTTTAAACTATTTCATGACTGTGATGTAGGTATGGTTCATTTGTTTTCGTTCGTTTTGATAAAATGTTTTATTTACATAACGAATTTTGAAGTAAACCATAAGCTGAAATACCATAATGTTCCGTGAGGCATAGTATTCGGCATTTTAACGCGATTCTGTGGCCAATTTCACTTCCATTACTAGGCGCATCCTGCATTTAACGTTGTTTAATTTCCGATAAAATCCGTTGCTGTTTCGCGTATTATCCGGAAAAGTACAAATGTTTCCAGTATTATCCGTATTGGTTAGGCCCCGTGTTTAGCTCCACTGGCCAAAGGCCAGCGGGGCTTATGTCATGGTCCTGCGTCCGTCGTGTGTGCGTGCGTGCGTTAACGTTTCCTTTAAACATCTTCTTCTCCTAAACTATTGGTCTAATTCTGATGAAATTTCTCAGGAATGTCCTGGGGTGAACCTCTTTCAAATTTGTTTAAATTATGCCCCTGGGGTCAAATTTGACCCTGCCCCGGGGGTCACAAAATAGAACATTTGCTTATATAATGCCTATTTTGTGAAAACTGTTTAAAAAATCTTCTTGTCCATAACTGTATGGCATAGGGCTTCCAAATTTGGTATGTAGTAACATGTAATAGTTCTCTTCTTAGTTTGTTCAAATTATGCCCCTGGTGTCAAATTTGAAACTGCTTCGGGGGTCACAAAATTGAATATATGCTTATAAAGGGCTTATTTTGTGAAATTTTTAAAAATCTACTTGTCCATAACCATTGGGTCTATGGCTACCATGTTTGGTATGTAGTGACATTTTATAGTCCTCTACCAAGTTTGTTCAAACTATGCCCCTGGGGTCAAGTTTGACCCTGCCCCGAGAGTCACAAAATTGAACATGTGCTTATATAAGGCATATTGTGGGAAAACTTAAAAAATCTACTTGCCCATAACCGTATGGCATAGGGCTACCAAATTGTGTAGTGAAATGTAATAGTTCTCTTCTTAGTTTGTTCAAATTATGCCCCTGATGTAAAATTTGAAACTGCTCCGGGGGTCACAAAATTGAATATATGCTTATAAAGGGCTTATTTTGTGAAAATTTTAAAAATCTTCCTGTCCATAACCATTGGGTCTAGGGCTACCATGTTTGGTATGTAGTGACTTCTTATAGTCCTCTACCAAGTTTGTTCAAACTATGCCCCTGGGGTCAAGTTTGACCCTGCCCCGAGAGTCACAAAATTGAACATGTGCTTATATAAGGCCTATTGTGGGAAAACGTCAAAAATCTACTTGCCCATAACCGTATGGCATAGGGCTACCAAATTGTGTAGTGAAATGTAATAGTTCTCTTCTTAGTTTGTTCAAATTATGCCCCTTGGGTCAAATTTGAAACTACCCCGGGGGTCAAAAAATTGAACATATATATGCTTATATAAGGCCTATTTTGTGAAAACTTTAAAAATCTACTTGTCCATAACCATCGGGCCAACGGCTATCAAATTTGGTATGTAGTGACATCTAATAGTCCTCTACCAAATTTGTTCAAATTTTATCCCTTGGGTCAAATTTGACCCTGCCCCGGGGGTCACAAAATTGAACATATGCTTATATAAGGCCTATTTTGTGAAAACGTCAAAAATCTTATTGTCCATAACCATCCGGTCTAGGGCTATCAAATTTGGTATGTAGTGACATCTAATAGTCCTCTACCAAATGTGTTCAAATGTTATCTATGGGGTCAAATTTGACCCTGCCCCGGGGGTCACAAAATTGAACATATGCTTATATAATGCCTATTTTGTGAAAACTTAAAAAAAATCTTGTCCATAACCATTAGGCCTAGGGCTACACAATTTGGTATGTAGTGACTTTGTATAGTTCTCTACTTAGTTTGTTTCGAAATATACCCCAGGGGTCAAATTTGACCCTGCCCTGGGGGCCACAAAATCGATTATATGCTTATATTGTGCCTAATTTTGTGGAAACTTTAAAAACTTCTTGTCCTTAACCATAAGGCATAGGGCTACCAAATTTAGTATGTATTGACATCTTATAGTTCTCTACCAAGTTTGTTCAAATGTTGCCCCTTGCGTCAAATTTGACCCTGCCCGGGAGTCACAAAACTGAACATACGCTTATATGGGGCCTATTTTGTGAAAACTTAAAAAACTTCTTGTCCATAACCATTGGGCCTAGGGCTACCAAATTTGGTATGTAGTGACATCTAATAAACCTCTACCAAATTTGTTCAAATAATGCCTATGGGGTCAACTTTGACCCTGCCCCGGGGTCACAAAATTGAATAAACGCTTATAAAGCGCCTATTTTGTGAAACCTTTAAAAATCTTCTTGTCGAAAACCATTCTGACTATGGCTACCAAATTTGGTATGCAATAACATCTTATAGTCCTCTACCAAGTTTGTTCAAAATGACCCGCGGGTCACAAAATTGAACATGATATACGCTTATATCTTGCGTATTTTTTTAAAACTTTTAAAATATTCTTGTCCTTAACTCTAGGACCTAGGGCTACCACATTTTGTATGTAGTGAGATATAGTAGTCCTTTTCAAAGTTTACTTAAATTGTGCCCCTGAGGTTAAATTTGACGCAGCCCAGGGGGTCACAAAAGTGTACATGTGCTTAAATAGGGCCTATATTTAAGTATTTTCACATGCCGATAATATTTGTGTCAGCCTTTTTTCAGCAGTGGAGCGATACAGGGCCGTCATGGCCCTCTTGTTGTTGTTGTTGTTGTTGTTTTATCAGTTAAGTACATACAATTAACAAAACACAACCCTTGTTACGAGCAAATACATGTAAAACGTTGCTGATACAAATTCCCTTACTTAGTTTGTTCCCAAATATTCTAATAAAGACGCAAATTGTGCAATAAAATACTGGAGATAATTTGCAGAGATAATTCGCAATCCTATTTCCACTGTGTTTTACAGACATAAACCTTAACTAAATAATCTCAAATCAAATCAATATTTATTTATTGTCGGTATGATATACAAACATTATAAACATAAGCTATGAATAGCTTTTGACCGACTTAATTAACAAACACAAACATAACAATATAACAAATAAGCATAGGAACACAAAGTTAAGAAATAACATGAACATGCAAATTATAAGTTAATTTATGAACACATTGTACAATCACAGTGAAAAAACATACATAAAAGAATATTCTAAAACTCCTAATAGGGGGGAATAAATTAGTTTATTTAAAAGCTGTGTTAAAGATGCTGATCTTGACCCTTACAGGGTCTAAAAACTGCCATAAAAGGAGAAAGGGTAAAAAGCTGACATAGAAAAAAGAACACAAAAGTGCGACACTTAAAATAAGTTTAAAGTACTTATCACCTCAAAACAGATTTGAAGGGAACTTATGAGCAGCTTTTACACCATAAAGAATAACATCACATCATACATGTCACAAAGAGGCAACATAGTTTGAACAAATATAGCAAATTATACGCAATAATGATAATGCAATGCAAAAACAAGGATTTGAACTTATGTTGACATAACTCATGCTATGACTAGCAACTGCAGGAATAAATGCAAAGTAAATACATAATAAAAACAATATACATGCAGGACATGCATCACAAGAAGTCCAGGAATAGAATGAGACAACAGAGGTTTAATGGCAAAAAGTACACGTACAACTCTCCCCGTCCCGTGACCCAATCATGCTTTAAAGCGGTCGTAGTTAACCTCCTCTCTCAGATGTTGAGGGAGGGAGTTCCAGAGTTTAGGTGCATAGGAACGAAAAGTGTTGCTGCCATAACTAGTAGTTCTTACCTGTGGTATGGTAGCTACATTTTTATACCTAAAATTGAAAGAATGCGATTTAAGAGTAACTAAGTCATGTAGATAAGTTGTTTATGAATAGTTTTATGAATTTCTAGTGTCGTTGTTCTAATTCTTCTTAGTTTAAGATTAGGCAAATTAGATTAAGTTTAGAGAGTTTCATAATCTGAATTTTAGTAATCATATATAAACCTTAATGCTCTTTCCTGAAACTTCTTAAGTTGTTTAGTATATACTTCCCCGCAGAAATGCCAAGTAAGTGGGCAGTAGTTGAAATTTGATAGAATGAAAGAGTAATATATTATTTAATTTTCCTAGTTTACATAGATGTTTTCCTTTCCTTTTGAGTACGTTAAGCTGAATCGATGCCTTCTTACAGATACTGGATATATGTTTATCACATTTAAGTTTAAAGTCAAAAGTGACACCCAAGAGTTTAACAGATTCATCACATGGGATTAAAATGCCATTCAAATTAAAATTAATATTTTGATCTTTTGTCCTTTTACCAATGTCAATTGCCTAAAATTTGTCAGGAATGGCTTGCATGTGATGTCCGAGAACCAGTTTATAAGTGATTGACTATCAGACTCCGAAGATTCAATAACATTATCTATATTTGCATCACTGCAGGATAAAGTGTTGTCGTACGCATAGCTATAAAGGTTACATTTATGTACAAAGTAAAAAAATATCATGAATAAAAATGTTGAACATTACCAGGCCTAAAATAGAGCCTTGGGGAACACCTTTATAAATATATTTGAAAGAACTCAAGTTGGAACCAAGTTTCACACACTGTTTCCTATTGGGCAAGTAATTTAAGAGTAGATCTAGGACTTGGTCAGAGACCCCATAACATCAAAGTTTCACGATAAGGTCATGGGGGAGGCAGTCAAAGACTTTTAACAAATCCATAAGTATTGCTGCCACATATTTATTTTCATCTAGATATTTTTTTCCAATCCTCAGTTATCTTAAGAAGAGTGCTTTGACAGCCGTAACCTGGCCTAAAGGCTGATAGAAAAGTATTAAAGTGATTATTGAAAGTCAGTAAGCTGAGTATTAATTCATCTTTCAAATTATTTGGACACATTGGGGAATTTACTAACGGGTCTATAATTACCTTTATCAAGAGTACTGTTTTTCTTGTGGACCAGGACTACCTAGGCTATTTTTAAGCTATCAGGTAAAGTTGACAGGTGAAAACTCAAATTAACCTTATCTGTTATATGTTCTACTACTGAGGGTTTAGACAATTTAAGGAGCTTAACAGATATTACATTATGACCTGTTGCCTTTTTATATGATACATTATCAATTTGTTTACAAATGAAGGACTGATCTACAGGTGTAAAATTGAGCTTTTTGCCATACTTCAAATTCTTACGTATGGAATTTAAACCAAGATGGTTTTCGTTAATTGGAATACAACCTGACCCAATGTCAAAAATGTCAATCAATATATCACAAACCTCGGACTGATCACTTATAAGATTATCCTTTTCGCATAATATTGTATCTGTTTTACAATTATTCCTTTGTCTGCGATTTAATTTTGTATTAACAAGACTAGTAAAATCTTTTAATTGTTTATTGAGTGAACTCATATAGAGCTCATATTCACAATACATGTATATGGATCAACAACTTAATGGCTAGTATTCCTTTTATTGAGCCGTTAACTGTAAATTTTTCTATAAGACATGATAAGAACAAATTTGCCGTCAGCAAATAGTTTCATTTATAATTTCTAATCTTAATATTGCCTTACTTTGCGGCAAGCAAAATGTACTGTTATCCACAATAACTTTACGTCAAGGTTGCTTTTAAAAGCAAGTGTTGTGTCGCCTTATGCACAACGGTTCGCTTAGGAATTCCAATAAATCCTGTACCATAAACAACAATATTGTTTTGTATTGCTTTATCGTTTTAGGGTTGTCGTTCAATGTGCTCTTAAACAGTGTTTTGCAGACATCTGAGTGAGAACGGTTTGGTCTGGGGAACGATTGGTTCCTCTTGAAATAAGTCGTTCAAAATCATTGTATGAATCATTGAAACACAAGTATTACCTCTATAAGGTCATATATTTTAAATTCTGCTTACATGTATTCCTTAAGACTCTCACGCAAGTCGACGGTTTATGAACAAAGTGTATGTACACAATAAACTTTTTTTTGTTTACAAGTGATATCTGCTAAACGTCAATCAAGTCTAGCGGGAAAGCGTCGTCTTACGGTATACTGCAAATGCTAATCTGGAACAAAAGTGTGCGCTCGAGAAATAGCCGGAATAAGAACCAAACATATGTACGCTTCCAAATAACAGTTGCGCATTCATCAAACCAATTAGTGCAAAAACGTTATGCAGTATCTTGGCGATTCAATTCATGCACATATTAAACGCATTGTGAAAAATTAGTGTTCCTATAACACAATGGAAATACCAAGACATCAAATATTTAAATCATACGTCGGACGAGCGTCACACGAGTTTGACTTAACTCATCAAGTATTCCGATAACCATACAAGACACGCATCAGAAACATTCATCTCAATTCCCTTGCCTACTTTATTCCACACCGACCGGTATGCGGAATGGTTCTAATCCCGAAGGGAGGAATGATCATGGCTTTATCATAAAGAAGGCGGAAACAGTGGTATCGAATTTGCAGTTAGGCCAGGAGCACGCAGGTATAATGCTCAGTAGAATTCGATATAATGCCGAAGAAATGAGATTTACAATTTGAAGTTTTTACTTCCATCTGATCACGTTGAACAGTGAAGGATAACCACGACTACTGAACATGTACTCATTTAAGTAATTATACTACATGGGACAGCAATTTATATACACACATGTCTAATGGACACGTCATTAAAAAAGCTTTAGTTAATTTAAATGGCAGTTGTAACCAAATGCAAAACAAAATAATCAACATGATGTTTTGATTTGTAAAAAAATGATATCCTGGTCAACGAATTTTTTTGTAGAAGGTAAACACAATGATCTAAAAAAGGGATTAACTTATATGTGACCATAACAGTAAGCTACCAAAATTAAGTACCAAATTAAAAAAATAACAGTAATATATTATCGGACAAAGGTTTAGTACTGAGCCCTAAACCTATTTGTCAGTATTACAGTAATTTAAGCAAACATAAAGACATCGCAAAACCAATCAATGCATGGCCACGTCGAAAAATTGATCGACATACATTGTCAACGAATCGGAACCAAACTCACCTATCAACACACAAAGCACCATTTATTCGAGGAGACAGATTTAGGTAGGTCTGTTCCATTAGCCACCAATAGGATTGCATTCGTCGGAACCTATTTATTACGTTCATCTCACGGCCAATGCGCATACTCAGAAATACTAAGAAGCAGTTGTTACCTTTTTCAAATAGGCTAGGGAGTTACATTTCACTTGTGAAAGAACATAGGCCTTATTTTGAACTTAATGTAAATTGACAGTATCAATTTATTATTTAGGTAAAAAAATAGTGAGAATTTATATCTAAATAAATATGTTCAATTCAAAGTCATATCAAGACAATCGAGTTGAAGAAGTTCGTATTGTCATAGCACAAACTTTTGTTTGGCATGGGAATATGTCGCACCTTTACAATCTGTGGCACGAATATTTTATATGGAATGGGGATGCCTTAGATTGTCTTTTCAAACGCATCTGAGCACGTTTTCCTATGACAGTTCACAAACACGTCTATACCGTTTGCCTGTTGTTTAAGTAATTGTTTACACGTAAAAACCTTGCGACTGTTGAAGTAATTGGTAATTAAAACCATCTGCTAACCACTTGACTGTAAGACTGTTTACAGGACAATATCGCCCGGTATCTGTTGGAATGGATTTTTCGCCCACGTATAATATCAGCAGAACAACAGCAAGCGCGTCAGTGCATGCAGGCGTCGTAATAACCATGAACAACACTGGGTTTTAGACACAGGGAATCTACCCCCGGGACATGAATTTCGTTCACAATATACAGCAATCTGAGATCATGCCTATATGTGCTTAAATATGAATACTCGGTCATGGCATCGCATCGCTTTCTTTTTCAACAAAACGCGCGCTGCAATTCAAATCTACAATCGAGACACATTTCGAGTTTTGGGAAACTACTGAAAATCTTAAGCTCAGTGCAAAATTTTAAAATCTGAGATCATTTCTTTTAACGCAAAGCGTTTTTAAAGATTATAAATCCCTAAACCCTACCCGGCTAGCTATATATTACGATATTGCAAGAAGTGTCTTCATTCAAACGGAGTCTTCAACTGCTGACTAGCCTTACAAAGACAGCCAACAAACAAAATATAATGCCGAACACATCAGAGACAGATTGGTCAAGGAAACGTCGTGCTCCTGTGTTGTGTTTCGAACCTTTCAAGCATATATAAATAACAAACACAGTGTTTGTGAGATCTTTTATTCTCAAATTATTCATGGCCAATTTAACAGCTATAAAAGCAAAAAGCAACTATTTACTTGAACAAAATTGTCTCTTTCATGTTGGAAAGCCAGCATTACAAGGTATTTTTACTGATTCAATTGACGAAATGAGAATTATCCTATTTCAAATATTAGTAACGCCACCTACATTCTACTACATGTATACACCTGAAATTTCTTCACATTTCCAAAACTCATTTTTTCGTCCATACATCATAAAACATACCAGCCACACGATCGAAGCCTAACAAAGAATTAAATTGGTTTGTCGCATTGTAATGTCATGTAATGCACTTTTCTAGGAATTCTGCTGACAATCTCTCCTTATTCAAAAGAGACGCTAGCATGTTGGAATCCCATCCAACCAATACATTTAATCCAATAAGCTATTTTGATAAAACATCGACAATTGGCCAGGGCATAAGCCCTTGTTAGAGAGGCAAGTGTTTGACACAATGTCCATTCAATATTTATGTGGCACACTTATTCAACTGAGTAATTTTGTAAATAATTTCACCACCATCGATTACAAAAAAACAATCCACTTGCGAAGGGAAATTTATGAAACGACCATTTAATATGTGAGGGCTTTAACTGAACCTCAATCGCGCTTGCCTGGAAACGGGCTATCCGGTTAACCAGTGGTTGGTACACACACTACTACACGCGACCCGGGTTCATTCCCCGCTACCGGCGCATGCGCGCTTTTTAAGTAGTTGTCATACTGGATAAAAGGGATTTTACCAGAGCTCTGGTTTCACCCAAAAAAATTATTATATGTCAGTAAAAACGAAAAGGCCAGATTGTGCAACTTTAATTCGAAATTTGTCCCAACTTTCTTCACACCTTATGTCTCCAAAAACCACGCTTTCTTCGAAAATCTTCGCACTCGTTAGATTGATGCTACACAGTGACTTTCAAACTAAAATGGCGCAGTAATTGGATGATGCCGTTCCATGCGGTCAATACGATGGAACGGAGCATGTATAAGTAGGCTCCAAACGCATGCCAGAATATCGAATAGGCGTTCAAAAATTGAGGTATTATATACATGTACAAGTACAAGTTTATGGTTTACTTATTGCGTGATAAACCTATGTTCATTCACATGTATATCGAATTTATCATCTATTTTATGAGATAACGGTACTAAATGCATGTGCTTACAGGCTAATCAGGGACGACATTTTCCGCCTTAAGTGACTTTTCGCTAAGAAGACACTTCTTTAAAACGTTAACTGTAATACAATCGCAAAGTGCCGTCCCTGATTAGAATGTGCAGACTGTTCATACGTATCTGGTATGATATTTACGCACATTAATAAAACTCCCGTTTCCCAGAGCTTTATTCGTTTAGTACTTTGCTCATACAAAGCTCGTTCTATTGCCTTCTGATATAATTGTTCATCAATGTTTCAAGCACATGTTAAGCAGATCTAGCAGTTCAGGAATAAACTTTGTATAGAACGTAATTGGTAATGTGTTTTTCAATTTAAAAAAAGTATACTTATTTGTTCGATGCCATTGATCTGTTAGACCATTAGTGCATCTGTTAGACCATTAGTGTATCTGTTAGAGCATTAGTGCCATTACTGGTTTATAGTACCTAACTTTACTGACGTTGTTATTATTTTACAATTGGTTCTATAATTGTACTTGAGAAAATACTAAGGCGACTAGGTTCCGTGTATCTTTTTCCTTGATGCTGTTAAATGTCTTTATTATTTCATGTAAATTTTGACTGTCATGCGTCTATATGCAGCTGCACTGATCTCTCTTAATATCGTTAATTAACTGCACGTCATCTTGCTTCTGAGAACGCACGATTATCTTTAATTAGACAAGCCAGAGACAAGTTCGTCTCCCTTTATTAATTGAAGTCTTTGGAAGATTTTTTTTGGTAAAAGTTAAGTCTGGTTTCAATGGAATTTTAGGCATTCAAGTTTATGTATTGCGTTAATAGTTCCTTGGATATCTAAATTCGATTGATAGAGAAACGCGCATGTCGATCAATTTCAATAGCTGGAAACAGCAGCCTTAAGATACAGCAGCTTCAGTATCGTCGGTTATTCGATCGAAATCGCACTCTCTTTACCACTTAATTAATTAAGCATCAATGCTCTAGACGATTTTCAAACATTCAATATCAGGTAATTTTCTTGAAATCGTTTTACTCCTTATAATGAATGTTGTGTATGCCATGCCGCAATTCCGCTTCTTTTTCTTAGAAACGTCGACGATTTAAACATTCGTTAAAATAATGTGCACTTTGCTATCAATGTGTAAATCACTTCAATTCACAGAGTGTACTTTAATCTAATTAAAAAATCTAATTAAAATGATAATGTCTAATGAAGTCTACCTTGGAAACGTCTCTGTCTAGGTTTTAAGAAAAAAAAAAACTATCCAGAACACAGCAATTTTAATCTCATGCACTTGGAAGAACTCCCGGTCTCGACTTGGAGACTATAATTAAGAACCTTCAGAAACACAGAAAGCTTAAATCTCATGCATGTACATGTAATATCGTTCTCGGTATGAAAACCATAATTCATGACCTTAAACACAGAAATATAAAATATCATGCATTTGTATGTCAATTTGATCTTTGTGTTATGAACACAATTCAGGGTTTTTCTACAATACATGGACTGATTTAAGCTCATCTATTTGTAAGAACCATTTGCTTCGGTATGAAGGATAGTATACAGGACCTTCTACAATAATAAAGCAAATATTCAAAGATATTCATGTACACTTTGCCTTGCTTAGATACTTAAAGGACTTTCTGAAACCCAAGAAAGCTTCAATGTCTACCATTTGTAAATACTAATGGTTTCGGTATAACCAATACAATTTATGGCCTTCTGCAATGCACAGAGAGCTTCTATCTCAACCAATTGTACATGCCATTCGTTTAGGTGTGAACAAAACAATGAATGACGTTCTGCAATACACAGACAGCTTCAAAACTCATTTATTTGTAAATCCTGATTGGGTAGTGAATACATACTAACAAAATACAACCCTAAATACGCAAATAAAACGTTTTTAATTCAAAGTCCATAACTAAGTTTGTCCACAAATATTCTAATAAAGACGCATATTGTGCGATAAAATACTGGAAATAATTTGCAAAGATAACTCGCAGCCCTATTTCCATTGTGATTCACAGAAATAAACATTTATCGGAATAATCTGTTATTACATTTTCATTAACAAGACCAGAAAAATAGATTAATTGTTTTTGAATGAACTCAAATCAAGCTCATCTTCGTAATTCATCGATCAAAAACTAAATCGCTGGTATTCCCTTATTGAGACGTTAACGTTTAATTTGTCTATTAGACATGTTAAAGACAAATTTACCTTCAGCTATATGTTTCATTTATAATTTCTATTCTAAATATTGCCTTATTTTGAGACCAGCTAAATTAACTGTTGTCCATAATAATTTTACGTCAATAGTGCTTTTGAAAACAAGTGTTGTGTCGCTTAGGAATTCCATTAAATCCTGTACCAAAAACAACAACATTGAAATGCAATTACTGGCAACCAGTTTTGTATTGCTCAAAACGTTTTAGGTTTTGTCGTTCAATATGCCCTGGAAAAATGTTTTTTCAGACATTTGTGTGAATACGGTTTGGTCTAGGGAACGATTAGTTCCTCTGAAAGTAAGTCGTTCAAAATAATTGTAAGAATCTTTGAACAAACAAATATTACCTCTATAAGGTCAGATATTTTTAATTCTGCTTTCATGTATTCCTTTAGATTCTAACGCAAGTGGACAGTTTATGAACAACGCGACAAAATATATGCACACAATAATGGATTTTTTCGTTTAAAAGAGATCTCTGCTAAACGTCAATCAAGACTAACGGGAAAGCGTCGTCTTACGTATACTGCAGATGCAAATCTGGGACAAAAGTTTGCGCTCGAGAAATAGCCGGAATAATAACCGAACATATGTACGCTTTCAAATAACAGTTGCGGATTCATCAAACAAACTAGTACAAAAAAAGTTATGCAGTTTGTTGGCGATTCAATTAATGCACATATTGAACGCATTGTGAAAACATAGTGCTCCTATAACATAATCTTAATACCAAAACATCAAATATTTAAATCAGTCGTAGGACAAGCGTCACACGAGTTTGAATTAAGTCATCAAGTATTCCGATAACATCGCAATGCACGCGTCAGAAACATACATGTCTATTTCCTTGCTTGCTTTATTCCACACCGACCTTTATGCGAAATGGTTCTGATCCCAAAGGGGTGAATGATCATGGCTTCATCATAAAGAAGGCGGAAACAGTGGTATCGAATTTGCAATTAGTCAAGGGGCACGCAGGTATAATGTTGACGTTCTTACTTTCTTGATTTTTATCATTTGTGAGTAGTCCTTGCCCCATTGTAACGTTGAACAGTGACGGATGACCACGACTACTGAACATGTATTCATTTGAGTCATTATACTACATGGGGCAGCAATTTATATGTGCACATGCACTACTTAAAACTGTACGGTAAACCAACATTACAATCCTGAACAAAACTAGTAGTCAAATAGACATGTTACTAAAACAAGCTTTAGATACTTTAAATGGCAGTTGCAACTAAATGCAAAACAATAATAAACATGTATGTATCTCACCAATAACAATAAACCTTAACATGATGTTTTGATTTGTAAAAAAATGATATAAAGGCAGGTTTAAAGGCGTTAAGAAGGTAATTGACTCACACAGAAATCCAGAACACCACAATTCTTTAGAAGGTATGCACACTGATCTAAAAAAATAAACAGTATATGTGCCCATAACAAGTAAGCACCCAAAATTAAGTTCCAGATTCCAAAAACAAACTGTACAATATTATCGGAATAATGGTTTAGTCTTGAGCCCTAACCCTATTGCTCCAACAGTAATTTAAGCAAACTTAAAGACACCGTAAAACCAATCAATGCATGGCCACGTAGGAAAATTGATCGACATACACTGTCAACGAATTTGAAACAAACTATTTTATCAGCACACCAAGCACCATTTATTCGAGGAGACAGATAAAACTAGGTCAGTGCTATTAGCCATCAATAGGATTGCATCCGTCGGAACCTATTTATGACATTTAGTTCAACTCATGACCAATGTACATACTTAGAAATACTAGGAGTCGCGGTAACCTTTTTCAAAAAGGCTTGAGGGTGACATTTCAATTGTGCTAAAAAAATGCCTTATTTTGCGCTTAAAGTATAATTATAGTATCAATTTAGTATCCGTAGGTAAAAAACTAAGTTAGAATTAATATCTTAATAAAAATGTTCGATCCAAAGTCAGATCAAGCCATTCAAGTTGAAGCAGTTCGTATTGTCATAGTACACATTTTTGTATTGCATGGGGAATATATCGCACTTTTACAATCGCCGTTTATAGACATGTGTCTGTGGAACGAATATTTTGTATGGAATGCGGCTGTCTTTGATTGTCTTTTCAAACGTAGCTGAACATGTTTTCCTATGGCAGTTCACAAACACGCCTATACCGTTTGCCTGTTGTTTAAGTAATTGTTAACACATCAAAATCTTGTGACTACTGTTGAAGTAATTGGTAATTATAACCATCTGTAGCCAATTGTATAAATCTGGATATCTCTTATCCAGCGGATAACTTTTGGCTATCTTCAATTTTATGATAGGATAACCAAAAGTTATCCGCTGGATAAGAGTTATCCAGATTTATACAATTGGCCGCTGCTCACCACTGGACTGTTTACAGGACAATATCGCCCGGTATGTTGGAATGGTTTTTCGCCCATGCATTATATGAGCAGAACAACAGCAATCGCGTCAATGCATGCAAGCGCCGTAATAACCATGAGCAACACTGGGTTTTAGACACAGGGAAACTACCCCCGGGACATTAATTTCGTCCACAATATACAGCAATCTGAGCTCATGCTTATATTTGCCTTAATATGAATAATTGGTCATCGCATCGCATCGCTTTCTTTTTCAAAAAAAAGCGCGCTGCAATTAAAATCTACAATCGAGACAAATTTCGGATTCTGGGAAACTACTGAAAATCTTTACCACAGGGCAAAATTTGAAAATCTGAAATCCTTTCTTTTTTACACGGAGCGTTTTCAAAATGATTAATCCCCGAACCCTACAGACAATGCTAAGTAATATTCAACGAACCCTGTAGGAAACTTCTCGAGAAATGGAATAAGTAAAGTAATCGGTCGACATTGGTCTGAACACGTTAATAAAAATTAAACTGTTTATGAAATACATCTTTAATTGTAAATATTATTTTGAGACTAAAAATTGAAACAAATTCAGATCAATCGTTACATAATACATTGTTACAGCATTAAATGAGTTTCAGATATACAGTTCCCTTGTTCCGGCCTCAAACGACTGTACGGTACAGTTTTCTATTTTAAGTATGTCTGTGATATAGTATGCAATCAGTATGGTATAAATAAAAGTTTTATCTCTATTGATAATGTGTAAAAATGTATTATTCAATCTTAAGATATCGGCAACACTGAGAGAAAAACTTATGCACTAAAGACTTTGCAAACATATTTCAATAACTTGAGATATCTGCAAAAATAAAGTTCTTAACGGCGTGTTTTCATTCTGTCCAGCCCGTGCGTAATCATATGTGAATCCCATTGATCCTGCGCCCTGAATTATATGTGTCCCGTATTCCAAACGCCGTCCGACGCGTAATTCTGAAAACCTAGGTTTTCAGAGAAACTAGGTTCTCAGAAAACCTAGGTTCTCAGAGAACCTATGGTTCCCAAATGAAAACCACGGATATGGCAAGCAGTTCGACGTATAATCCCAAGAAACTAGGTTTTTCATGAGAACCTAGGTTCTCATTTGAAAACTTGGGTTCTTGAAGCCATGTGCAATCTTCAAGCGAACCTCATGAGAAACCTAGTTTCTTGGGATTATGAGTCGAACCGCTTGCCATACTTCAACTGCTGACTAGCCTTACAAAAGCAGCCAACAAACATAATATTATTTCGAATACACCACAGACAGATTGGTGAAGAAAATGTCATGCTCTCGTATTGTGTATCGCACCTTTTAAGCATATATGAATAACAAACAACGTGTTTGTTAGATCTTATCTTCTCAAATTCTTCATGGCAAATGTAAAAGCTATAAAAGTAACAGCAGATAATTACTTACTTGAAAAACATTGTCGTTTTCATGTTGGAAGGCCAGCATTACACGGAATTGTTACTGATTCAATTGACGAAATGAGATTGTTTTATTTCAAATATTAGAAACGTCACCTACATTCTACTACATGACTACACCTGAAATAACTATCAAAAACTCGTTTTTTGGTCCATGTATCAGAAAACACTCCAGCCAGACGATCGAAGCCTAACAAAGATTTAAATTGGTTTGTCGCATTGTAATGTCATGTAATGCAATTTTCCAGGTCTCTGCTCACAATATCCACCTAATTCAGAGAACGCTAGCGTGTTAGAATCACATCCAACCAATACATTTAATCCAATAATCTATTTTGATAAAACATCGACAATTGGTCAGCATTAGCTCTAGTTAGAGAGGCAAGTGTTTGACCAATGTCCATTCAATATGTATGTGGACAACTTTATGCCACTGAGTAATTCTGTAAATGGTTTCGCCACCATCAATTACAAACAAAACAATTCACTTTATATTGCGAAAGGAAATTTACCAAAAGTAGTAACCACTTAATATGTGAGAGCTTTAACTGAGCCTGACAGTTTCTTGAAGGTCTTCGAAATACACGCTTTCATCGAAAATCTTCGCATTCGCTGCATTAATGCAACACAGTGACTTCCAAACTAAAATGGCGCAGTAATTGGATGATGCCGTTCCATGCGGTCAATTCGATGGAACGGAGCATGTATACGTAGGCTCCGAACACCTTTCCGCAAATCGAATAGCCGTTCAAAAATTGAGTTATTGTACACGTGTACAAGTACTAATCGTTTAATAATTGCGTGATATACATGTGTTCATACACATGTATATAGAATTTATCATCTATTTTAGCCGCGATATGAGAAAACGGTGCTTAACGCATGTGCTTACATGCTAATCAGGGAAGACATTTTCCACCTAAAGTGGGTTTTCGCTAAGAAGACACTTCTTTAAAACGTTAACTGTAATACAATCGCAAAGTGCCGTCCCTGATAAGAGTATGCAGACTGTTCAGGCTTATCTGGTATGACACTTTACGCACATGAATACAACTACCTTTTCCCAGAGCTATACTCGTTTAGGACTTTGCTCAAACAAAGCTCGTTCTATTGCCTTCTTATATATTTTTTTGCTTAATTGTTCATGCACGTGTTTAGCAGTTCTAGCAGTAAAAGAATGAACTTTGTCTAGAACTTAATTTGTTATGTGTTTGTCCATTTAGAAAAGCATACTTAATTGTTCGATGCCATTTATCTGTAAGACTATTGGTGCATCTGTTAGACCATTGGTTAAATTACTGTTTTACAGTACTTAACTTTACTGACGTTGTTATTATTTTACAATCGGTTCCTTAATTGTTCAGGAGAAAGTACTAGGTTCCTTTTATATTTTTCATTGATGTTTTTGAACTTCTTTATTATTTCGTGTAAATTGTGCAATATGACGCTGCGCCGATCTCGCCTTATGTCGTAAATTAACTGCGCTACATCTTTCTTCTCAGAAGCACGATTAACTTTAATTAGACAAGCCAAAGACAAGTTCGTCTTCAATTTATAAAGAAACTCGTATGTCGATCACGTTCAATAGCTGGAAACAGCAGCACTATTAAGATACAACAACTTCAGTATCGTCGGTTATTCGATCGAAATAGTTCTCTCTCTCTCTACCATTTAATTGATTTAACATCAACACTTTAGACGATTTCCGAACATTAAACATAAGGTAATTTTCTTGAAATCCTTGAGCTCCTCCTAAGGAATTGTGTGCATGCCAGGACGCAATTCCGCTTCTTTTTCTTGGAAACGTCAACATTTTAATGTTCATAAAAGTAATGTGCACTTTGCTTCTACCAATGTGCAAATCACTTCACTTCTTACAGTGTACTTGAATCTAATTAAGAATCTAATTAAAATCATAAAGACTAATGAAGTCTACCTTGGAAACGTCTCTGTCTAGGTTTTAAGAAAATAATTAATGACTATCTAGAACACAGCTATTTTAATGTCATGCACTTGGAAGAACTCCCTGTCTCGACTGTAGACTATAATTAAGAAACACAGAAAGCTTAAATATCATGCATGTATATGTAACGTCGGTCTCGGTATGAAATATTAAATATCATGCGTGTGTATGTAAATTTTATCTTGGTGTGAATAACACAATTCAGGGTGTTTCTTCAATACATGGAATGCTTTAAGCTTATCTATTTGTAAGAACCATTTGTTTTGGTATGAACGACATTATACAAGACCTTCTGCAATAAAGAAAGCATATACTGAAAGGTTTGCATGTACAATTTGTCTTGCTTGGAATTACATACTTAAATGACTTTCTGAAACCCGGGAAAGCTTCAATCTCTACCATTTGTAAATACTAATGGTTTCGGTATAACCAATACAATTCATGACCTTCTGTAATGAACAAAACGCTTCAATCTCTACCATTTGTACATGCTAATGGTTTCGGTATAACCAATACAATTAATGGCCTTCTGCAATGAACAGAAAGCTTCTATCTCTACCATTTGTACATACCATTGGTTTCGGTATAACCAATACAATTAATGGCCTTCTGTAATGAACAGAAAGCTTCTATCTCTACCATTTGTACATGCTAATGGTTTCGGTATAATCAATACAATTCATGACCTGCAATGAACAGAAAGCTTCAATCTCTACCATTTGTACATACTAATGGTTTCGGTATAACCAATACAATTAATGGCCTTCTGTAATGAACAGAAAGCTTCTATCTCTACCATTTGTACACGCTAATGGTTTCGGTATAACCAATACAATTCATGGCCTTCTGTAATGAACAGAAAGCTTCTATCTCTACCATTTGTACATACTAATGGTTTCGGTATAACCAATACAATTCATGGCCTTCTGTAATGAACAGAAAGCTTCTATCTCTACCATTTGTACATAATAATGGTTTCGGTATAACCAATACAATTAATGGCCTTCTGTAATGAAGAGAAAGCTTCTATCTCTACCATTTGTACATACCATTGGTATAGGTATAACCAATACAATTAATGGCCTTCTGTAATGAACAGAAAGCTTCTATCTCTACCATTTGTACACGCTAATGGTTTCGGTATAACCAATACAATTAATGGCCTTCTGCAATGAACAGAAAGCTTCAATCTCTACCATTTGTACATACTAATGGTTTCGGTATAACCAATACAATTCATGGCCTTCTGTAATGAACAGAAAGCTTCTATCTCTACCATTTGTACATAATAATGGTTTCGGTATAACCAATACAATTAATGGCCTTCTGTAATGAAGAGAAAGCTTCTATCTCTACCATTTGTACATACTAATGGTTTCGGTATAACCAATACAATTCATGGCTTTCTGTAATGAACAGAAAGCTTCTATCTCTACCATTTGTAAATACCATTGGTTGAGGTGTGAACAAAACAATGAAGGACGTTCTTCAATACACACACAGCTTCAATCTCCTGCATTCGTAAGTCCTGATAGGGGGGTAGGATTGAGCGACTATGAGCATGTGCGAACACAATTGAATATGCACTACACTATTAACCCATTTATGCTTAGTGGACTCTCCCATCCTTCTAAATTGGATCAATTTATTTCCAAACTTAGAGATGTATAGTATACTTATTTCTATATTTCGAATATTTCTTACAGAAATTTCTTTTCTCGCATCACGCGACGTCTCTTCTAGGTCTACGCTGTTTGCCAAGGACATTTTTCTAGACGCTAGGCATAAATCGGTTAATATGATAAGATTAATTCTTTCTTTTGTACACAATGCCATTCGTTATGATAAACGCTCCAAACAATGTAATACATTCTTATTTTGATAAAGCAAACCAATCCACAGTCTTGCCAAGACATATTCATCTGACTGTAAACGTACCTCGTCGTATCTCTGTAAATTGGAGAAAGCAGATTTCACACTGACTGACCGATTGCTCACCCAAATCAAAATTGATTTATTGTCGGTATGAGAATAACATGTATATAACATAAGCTATTATAGCTTTTGACCGACCTATAAACAAACAGTAGCAAATTTCAACACATCATAAATACATGGCATACATAAGAAATATTATAATAATTAAACACACTAAAAGCATAACTGTAGCAGTATTCTTATAAAACATTATTAAAATCTAAGCAGAACTATAAATCAGTGATATACATTCACAATTAAGAGCTGTGTAAAAGATTGCTGATCTTGAACCAAGGAAGGGGCCTAACCTACCATTAAAAGAAAAGGTGTAAAAAAAGGGCCATAAAATAAAAAGGGCTTAAGGGAAATTATCACTCAAATCCGATTTGAAGGGAATCAGCAAATTTTACACATTAAAAGAAACAAAATACAACAATGACGAATGAAGAATAAAATATCACTATACAAGCAAAAAAAATTCAATACTAATGCTGAAGTGATTATACCGCATGTGTAACTAGCACTATTTCAAGCGAAATGTACGGGGAAAAAAACAACAACAACAACACAATAAAAACAAACTGCTGTAGTGTCAATAGTGTTATATATACAAACAGTTAAGCTAAAGAAAAACAAAGAAAGCAGAAGCAAAATGGTATCATAATGAAAACCTAATAAAGCAAATGCAAGAAATCAAGATGCAAATTTCTCAGACAAAGCAAATAGCAGAAAGGCAACACAATAAAAACAAAATAAAACAAATGAAAGGAATTAAAACATGCAAACAATAAGCTCAACTTTGCTGACAGGATCTACAGGCACAGCCCACCCCGTCCTATGATGCAACCAAACTCCGGAACTGATTGTAGTTGCCCTCATCTCTAAAATGTTGTGGCATGGAGTTCCAGAGTCTGGCTGCTCCTGAGCGGAATGAGCTGAGCCCGTATTTAGTAGTTCTCACCTGTGGTACCTCAGCAGTGTTTGTATACCTAAAAGAGTAATTATTATTATTTTTATATTAATCAAATCATGTAAGTAAGCAGGGCATTGCTAATTAATTATATTTAAGGTTTCTATGGCCATTTATCGCATACGTCTAATTTTAAGAGATGGTAGTTTGGATTTTTCTAGGAGAGTTTTATAATTAGAGTTATAATGATTATAGATTAAACGTAGTGCACGTTCTTGAATCTTTTCAATTTTCTGAGTGCTAACTTCACCACAAAAATGCCATGTTAATGGACAATAATTAAAATTCGATAAAATAAGAGTAGTAGATATTAAGTTTACCTAATTTGCATAAATTGTGACCTATTCGCTAAAGTACATTTAGTTGCATAGATGCTTTTTTTACAGATATTTGAGATGTGAGAATTGAAATTCAATTGGAAATCTATTGTTACACCTAATAATTTAACTTCATCTTCACACTGAATGTTTATGTTGTCCAATTCAAAAGATATATTAGTTTTATGAGTTTTATTTCCTATTTTAAGAGCCTGGAACTTATCAGGATTTGCCTGCATTTTATTGTTCTCGAACCATTAACTTTGTAATGGGTTTAATTATTGACGGTTTGGCAAGTTAACTTATTTAAGAAAGGATGCCGTCATGACCTGTAGCTTTTTTAGTACCTAGTTTGTCTTTTTGCTTAATTAATGAATTCTTCATTTACAGGTTTAAAATCAAGTTTTACTGAAGAGGATATATTTTCTTCTATTTAGTTATACTAGGATGTGAGGAATCTATTTGAACTGCGTCATTACCAATGTTTTTCGCAACATTAACAAAAAAGTCATTAATAGTTTCGCTTACCTCGGTTTGATCATTTACTAAATTGGCATTTTCATATAAAATAGTATCTTTATGGGTTATTTAGCCTTTATTTGTTAAAAATGGTTTAACTGTTGGCCAGAAATCTTTTGTTTGACATCCACCAATACATCGGCCCAGAAAATATTTGTTTAAAGATTTTCTCCTTAAGCTAGTAACTAAATTTTTTTGTTTTCCATATTTATCCCAGTTGTTTGCATTCTTGTACTTGTTGTTTTTATTTAGCAGCATTCGCTTTTGATATATAGCTTCTATAATAATAGAATTTTGTTTTATTTGTCTGGTTTTCAAGTTTATGTTGACAACCCGAGCATTACCTCTTTACTCCTGATATGCCTCGGTATGATTTTAAGAGTATTAATTCAATTAAATGAGATTAAGACCCGTTGATCCGTGCATGAAACGGAAAGGACGATGGTGCTTATTACCGTTCATCGACCCCTTATGTTTCTCACTGATGGTCCACTGTCATGAAAGTTTGCATGTCTTCGATATATACATACGTTATAAAACAAATGTAATCAAGGCTTGAAGAGGATTGTGAACATGAGAGAATGGAGGTCAATGTGTTTTCTTTCGAAAGATACACATGCATATCCAGGAAAATTCTTGCAATAACTGTCGATACGTTTGCAAATATATAAGTACAAAATGTAAATGGAGATCTGCTGCATTTGACGTTCCGTGAAAGATAGCAAGTGCATCAAATTGAAGCAAGGCGCATGCTCGATGCAAATATAATTTTAATTTGATTTCATAATAAGAAAAATTCTGCTTTGTTCGAATGGCCTTAGTTAAACTCTTGCTTCATATTTTACACATGTCCATTCCCAGGTAAAGCGCGCAGTTCAGCAAAGTGGTATAATTCGTGCCAAACGGGGTTACCGACCAATTGCCGGGGTTACCAATCAATTGCCGGAGTACCCCTGTCAGATCTGCGATTGACGAACCCGGATATATATATTTCAGTAAGTCAAGGGCGAAAAAGACGACAACATCAAGAGAGACCCGACAAATCTACTTTTGGGTGAGGAATGGTTTTTGGTAAGCAGCAATGTGTGTAGTAGCCGGTCACGTGATTGTTACCTGGACAATCACCTATCTGTGTACAAATTACGTGAATGATATAACAAAATTTAAATTACAGTTGCAAAATAACGTATTGCTGAGGGTTTTACGCCATGTAATTGATTTTTATTTTATATAATCGTTTGATGGATTTTTGTATCAAGACCCCCACCTCTCCTTTTGTAACTCGATTCTGCTTTCTCGGTATCATCACCTTGTCACCATAGCAATACATACTTCTCCTCATTATTATCACACATTTGATTTCGCAGTTCATATACTTGAATGTCATGATAAAATGGATGTCGTACAAAAGAATAAAAAAATCAATCGATCGTAAACTTCATGCTACTGAATGATTATTTTCAAACCGTATATACATTTTAGGCAACCGTTATTTAAATTTATTTTTTATTTGTTTCTTGCTATAATTGCGACAAGAAAATGCTGCTTTATGTCTATATAGTTATGGTAGTAATCGTCAGATTATACAAACGTTACCATTTCATTGTGGAGTTGTTGATTCTAGATTTGAAGTATGTAAACCCTTCCGCGAAAATAATCACTTGTGACGATTTGTAAATCACTTATCTTGCTTCAAGAGTGCTTGCAAAATTGCTTACTGTCCCAAAACTAATTATTGGCTTCCTCTTGTTCAACATTATTGCATTAGACACCTTCGTTCCTCGTAAAATGGATGTCCCTGTCGCCATCGTGACAACTGTACGTTCTTAAAATAGTTGATGTGCAATTCCTCAAATTGTTGGTCTTGAATTTCCGTGTTAAACTTCGATAATGTAATGTCTGACAAAAATGCACATAGTGGGTTAATTGCTGATTCTTACGACCAATTTCATTCTCTGAAGATACGACGGTCGGTAAAATATTGAAGGGAATTATTCAAGGTCACTGCAAAATATCAAAATGAAATTTGTTTACAACTTTCTGTCACAAAATGAGAGAAAAACTGTGTACACCAGGTTTCGACTTATGCCATAGACGCATAATGAAAGCTCATTAGACATTGATACAAGTGAAATGCGTTACCGACAAAAACGATTTAATAATTTGAAGTGACCCTGTTGTTTCACGATATTTTGTGACAATACTTGAATTGCTTATATACATGATAACATGCTTAAGGTATTAACCGGGTATTTTGTGATAGGTTGGTCTCCATACCAGACTGGTGGAGTTTCATACGAGTACTCCGGTTTCTCAAAGCATAACACAACACGTAGAATTCAATAGAGAAATTTTAATTAAAACTACATAGCTGAAAACTGCAGCTTAATACAAATTTTATCACAATTATTGTGAGCACAGTAACTTAATCAGGTAGAACTGCAGGGCGCGTTTCAAGTACGATCATAATGCAGCTTTAGTCTGGGAAAGACCACGTAAACTTCGAAAGAAATATACACGAACACACCATCCCCACACACCATCCCCACAATACAATGAGTCTTGTTCTGAGAAAACTGGGCATAATGCATGTGCGTAAAGTGACATCCCAGATTAGCCTGTGCTAATTAGCACAGGCTAATCAGGGACGACACTTTCCGCCTAAACTTTATTTTCGGTAAGGAGGGATTTTCTTGAAACTAAAAATTCCATAAAAGCGTAAAGTGTCGTCCCTGATTAGCCTGTGCGGATTGCACAGGCTAATCAGGGAAGACACTTTACGCACATGCATTATCTCCAGTTTTCTCAGAACACGACTCCAATGTAGTAAAGCTCTTGGTTTATTCCACAGAAAAAACGCGTCCTCTCTGGCGGCATACCCGGTCTTGATCACAACCTGGAGGCGGCGTGTGAGATGGGATTAACCGGAAAGGAAACACCAAATAGTTGTAAAGGTGTAGGGGTGAGAATGGCCTAACTATGCCCGACAAGAAGATCTTTTCTTGTTTCGTTTGCTCAGTTTTTCATATTCAAATGGATTTCTTCTAGCATAATCTTAAATGCAGTCATATTTATGTAAAATCAATTTACAACGGTTTGTTAGAGTTTAAAATGAAACTCTTTTTTATCTTAAAATGATGTCACAAGCCGGCTTCTAAGGCTAAAATTTAATTGATTCGTTTAAGTAAAATCATTTAATAATCTTTAATGATCTCCATGGCAACAAGCAGAAGGACATGTTTACATATGGAGCAATGTCATTTAAAAAGAACGATGAAACGGATGTACTGATTGTACCCATGAAAAGGGCTCAACAAATCTCACAGGTGTATTTATCGATCACAAATAAATATATTAATCTTTAACTGAACCGATACTTGTATTTTTATTTCGAATATTAGAATGAAGAACATAATGATACATGATATGCCCAGCATCAATGAAGTGTTTGCAATAACCATATTCACATTCAGTTTATAAACGTTAATATGCAACATATAATTTATGTTATTTCTGTTCATTTAAAGTATTGATTATCTCCTCGATGACTAGAAAAATAACTACCGGTATGTAACTTTTTGAGCCGCGTTCTGAGAAAACTGGGCTAAATGCATGTGCGTAAAGTGTAATCCCAGATTTGCCTGTGCAGTCCGCACAGGCTAATTAGGGACGACACTTTCAGCTTTTATGGTATATTTAGTTTCAAGGAAATCCCTCCTTACCGAAAATCAAGTTTAGGCGGAAAGTGTCGTCCCTGATTAACCTGCACAGGCTAATCTGGAATGACACTTTACGCACATGCATTAAGCCCAGTTTTCTCAGAACAAGGCTCATTTGTAAGCATCGTTCGCTGATGCATGTGCGCCAAGTGTTGTCCAAGATAAGCATGTGCAGTCCACTCAAACTAATCAAGGACAACAATTTCCGCTCTTATGGGGATTTTCGTTGACAGGATGTCGCTTCAAACGAAATTCTAATCTGTGAAGAGAGTAATGTTTTCCATAAGCCTGTTCGGAGTACACATTCTAATCAGGTGCGACACTTTACGCGCATGCAAAAAGCATTGTTTTCCAAGAACGCGACTTATATATAGAGAATACTAGGTTAGCGTTGAATACAGAGAAGTTTATGTTGCGAGGCTTAGAACGCCGGGAGCGCGAGCCTTGGCGAGCGCTTTCGGTGTTCGAGCCGAGCAACATAAACATCTCTGTATTCAACGCTAATCCTAGTTTTCTATTTATCCCATTTGATTTTTTTTCAACGTGACATTTTACATAATCTAATAAACTTAGCCTAAAAATTATTTTAATTAATTCTTAAAAATCGCTTAAAATCTAACGAATGTAACCATGCGTAGTGATATAAATGTATTTGTTCTGGTACGCAAAAGAGTCTTAAAAAATCACACACAAACTGTAAAACTAGTTTTATACTCAACATCACTTGACTCGCGGTATCACTTGTCTCGCGGTATTTCGTTGTGCGCCACCTAGCCGATGTTTACATTGTCTACAAGCTGACCTGCTTTCAATTTTCATTGAAATACTATTTTCTGGGTGAAAATGAGTGGAATGCTGGTAAGTTTGTTCATTTTCTTCGTTAAGTATATATTTTTTCATTAAAATAACTTAAAAAAAACTAAGAAAATACGAAAAAGCTGGTACTTGTCAACCTTTCCATCAATGTTTACAAGTTCGTCTGCTGTAATAAATAAGGTCAGACAACACACATTATAAAATAGTTAACATAAACTAATTCATATCAGTTTTGTTAATAGGTCAGGCTCAACAATTTCATAAAAATGATTAATATAAAAGTTGACAATGTCATTTATATTTATGTCAAAAATGAAAGATAATTAACCAGATCTGTTTGATTATTTTCAGAAATTGAAACAATTGAGAGACAAGAAGCCGTATGACAGAAATAATCTGCAAAGGGCATATGCTGCTACATTGTCAGGGATGTCTGTGTATCGTGCAGCCAGGGTGTATCAGGTGCCTGAAACAACATTGAGGGACAGAACCAGACAAAATGTGTCGATCAACTGTCATCATGGGGCAAACACACTCTTCACCCAAGATGAAGAAAGGAAGTTGGTTGACAATATTGTATACATGGCAGACATTGGGTATGGATACTCACTAATGGACACACAGTACATGGCATGGGATTATGCAATGTCTCTTCACAAACCTGTAAAGGCAAAAGAACATCTTAGCCAGGGTTGGATGTATTATTTTCTGTCCAGGTGGGAAGAGCTAAAAGTTGTTAAGCCCCAATGTCTCTCTTTATCAAGGGCTAAGTCTGCATCCAAGGAAAACATTGACAATTACTTCCAAGAGTTAAATTCTATTCTCACTGAACATGATCTGAAGCAATCTCCACAAATTTTTTTTAATATTGATGAATCTGGATTCTCAACTGAACATAAACCACCCAAAATTGTATGCGGCAACAACACCAAACCTTAAGCAGTAACATCAGCCCGAACGAAAACAGTCACTGTAATTGATGCTGCGAATGCTATTGGCAACCACATACCACCCTTTTACATTTTCCCAGGGAAAAGGTGGTGTGATGAATTGCTGGAAGGTGCTGCCCCTGGATCATATGGAGGCATGACTGAAAGTGGGTTTGTGAATAGGGACCTGTTTGAAAGATACCTGAAAGGTCATTTCACTAACCATGCGGGACTGGTTAAGGGCACAGACAAACCAATACTGTATGACGGTCACAAATCACATGTGTCACTGACCCTGACTGATTGGGCTAAGGAACATTCAGTAGTATTGTTTGTCTTACCACCCCATTCTAGCCATCTCACCCAGCCTCTTGATATTGGTGTGTTCGGACCAATGAAACACCATTACAATAATGAGTGCAAAGCGTACATGCATGCAAACCCAGGGGTGTCCATCACACGGTATGAAGAAGCTCGGTTGACGGCAAGACCATACAGTAGAGCTTTTTCCCCAGAGAACATCACAAGTGCTTTTAGAAAGGCTGGTATTTACCCCTTCAATCCCGATGTTATTACATCAACAGCTACAGCACCGTCGTCCATCTACAAACATTCAACAGAAATGTTAAGAGATGATGCAGAAAGTAACAGTGCTGAAAACTCAGAAAACAAGGCCAATACATCAACTCGTAAAACTAGTCAAACCTTCTTTGAAGAGAGAACAATAACAAAAAATGTGACTGTAAAACCAAGAAAAAAATTCACACCACCATATAAATTACAAGGAAGTCTCATGTCTGATAAAAACATGGAACAAATAAAACTCCAACATCAAAAGAAAATTCATATGGAAGAAAACGCCAAGAAAAATGGAAAATAACTAAATCAAAGCAACCAAATAATCAAACAACATGTAAATCCCCAAAGGCAACAACATCTGGACTGCAAATCAACCGGGTCAACCAGCATGGAACAGATGCTGCATCTGAAACTGATGGTGATGATGAGGAGGATCTATCGGATCTATGCTGTGTATGTTCCAGGTCGTCCCCTCCACAGCTGAAGGACATACACACACTGGTCATCATCAAATGGGGCCAGTGTGACAAATGCCAACACTGGGTCCACTTGACATACTGCTGTGATGTGAGGGTCCTGAGAAGAGACAGCACATTTTTGTGCATTCACTGTTGTTCTGCTGAAGAATGAATGACAACACTGTCTAATCAAATAAAACAATAAAATATATGAATAAACTTGAAAAACTAAAACATTTCAACAATAATATCCATTTGCAATTAATTTGGTAATAATTTGGGAAATTCAGTGTAAAATAACCTCAATTATGTTAGGGTAAACATGTTTGACCTAATTACCGCGACTCAAGTGATGTTATTAACTAGGACTAAAATGGCCGATAGCCATTCGTATTTTTAACCAGTTTTTCCGAAGGAAAAAACTGGTTATTAGATTGGCGAATGCGGGCGGGCTGGCTGGCTGGCGGGCTGGCGGAACAAGCTTGTCCGGGCCATAACTATGTCGTTCATTGTCAGATTTTAAAATCATTTGGCACATTTGTTCACCAGCATTGGACGGTGTGTCGCGCGAAATAATTACGTCGATATCTCCAAGGTCAAGGTCACACTTTGAATTCAAAGGTCAAACATGGCCATAAATGAGCTTGTCCTGGCCATAACTATGTCATTCATTGTGGGATTTTAAAATCATTTGGCACATTTGTTCACCATCATGGGACGGTGTGTCGCACGAAAGAATCACGTCAATATCTCCAACGTCAAGGTCGCCACGACTAAAAATAGATTTTTTTTAAAACAAACTTACAAAGGGGGTTAATTTTGTTTGTTCATTTCAAAAGTTCAGTTTGAGTTTTCTCCCTTTATCAGATTTTTTTTTCACAATGAAAACCTGGTTTTGTGACAATTTTGTCCCTTGTTCAGCGTTGTTTCGTTTTTTTTTTGTTAATTTTATACTAGTTTTCTCATTTCTGATAAATATTATGATGGGATTAAATGAAAAATATTTCATTTGATTGGTAAGTTGTGTTTGGATGTTTTATTTCCGAGAATACGATTAAGTACCGCGACTCAACATATATACAGTATAGTAAAAATATCACCATATGCCTCGATTCAATTTTACGCAGCATGCGAATTGTAACACATTACGACCGCGAAAAGAAGATTTTACTTTAATATAATTCATTTTATTTTCGAAAGAAAACGATCAAAATCCAATATGGCGGCGATGTCAACATAGATTCTACATGTACACTAACATAGATTCTACATGTACACAATCGACGAGTAAACAGACAATTGCAGCGACTGACACTTTATTTGACTTAATATGCAGGGCAATACGTTTTCCGACTTTGGACGACGAATTTAAGGACGCGCAGAACGTGTTTTTTTTATATAATGTTATGGGTATGCCATGTGTGATCCAATGCATTAATGGCCCCCATGTTAAAATCATTTCCCCGAGAACAGGGAACGACAAAAGTACAAACAAAAACCAAAACACGTTCGAACTAGTATCTTACCTTTAATTATCCTTTAAAATCCATCTAATAATCCATTTAACTCAATAATTGGCGATTTTGCATCTAGGGTCTTTAATAATTATTTTAGCATTTTTAAATAAAGACCCTCATGCCATCCTATCACTATTTTCAAATGAATTTATGAAAGCGATAAACTTTTTGATTCGTCACACGCTACGTCATGTACATTACTGCTGTTAAAATGAACCGGAGCAGTTCATCAAATAATAGCCGTTGGTAAACTCTGATGCATTTGCAGATTTTTGCATACAAACATACTGTAATTATGTTTAAACTTGCACAATGTTATTTGTCTATGATAAATGCCCTTATTGTGTACAAGAAAATAATTTAATATATAAATACACAAAGAATGGAAAACATTCCATTACACAACAGATAAATCAGTGGATATACCCGTGTATAAAATGGGACGTTCCGAATTCCAGTGTGGTGCTATTTTTACCATCTTATACTTTACGCAGCTCTGTGCTTAACGTGAATTAAAACGGATAGCAAATATTGCAGATTATTTATGAATTGTGCGATATTTGTATGGCTTGTTGTACATTCTTAAATGTCAAAAGTATATGCATGGATTATAAACAATGCACATTACACGAAATAAGGAAAATGTGATTAATTGACAATTCAAATACCGTATGTCGATATACAGTACATGTACATGTGAAATAAGTCGCGTTTATAATAAATCGTCAATTTTTTTTTGGAAAATGACGCAACAAGTGTCATTTTATGACGCCTTAAATTAGCTGATTCATTATACGGATGGCGAAAAAATATGTCGGTCGTATGACTAGATTTAAAGGTTGAACGTCGTATAATTTTGAAGCTAAAGCTTTCTCGACTTTATTAATTATGAAAAATCATTCAGTGATAAAGTAAAAAGTAGTCCGTGCACGTGACAGGTATATCCCACAGTGTTGAACACAGGCAAGTATATTTCACAACGTGTTATACCGTCAATGTCGCGTTGAAAATGGGATAAACTAGTATATCTAATTGCACAAAAAGGTTAATGTACCGGTGCTTCATGTTCCATATTGTCACGATTATGAACTTTTCCTAATTTGAATTTCCGAGAAATGCTTCGAGATATATCAGATCCGTATGCATAAATTGCCAACATTTAAACAAGAGCAGATCTATAGGCAGAATACTTTATGAAATCAACGTGTACGAAATCACTGACATTCGAAATTGATAAACACTGGCATTAGTCTGATGCTATAAATTGATACATGTAAGCATCGGAATTAAATAACTCCATTAAATAACATAAATATTAGATAAGAAAGCAAACAAGTGAAAATAGTTTACCCCATATGAGCCTTATGAAACGCTGACCTTTGGATTAAAAAGCTATCGTTAAAACACTTGACCGTCCGTGATTTGTCGCTCATGCTAATCAGAGACGACAATTTCCGCTTACAGTGGATTTTCATTGAGAAGGGACTTCTTTCAAACAAAAATTTCCATAAAAACGGAAAGTGTCGTCCCTGATTAGCCTGTATGGACTGCAAATCTGGAAGGACACTTTACTAACATGCATACCTTTTAGTTGCATAAATGTATTACAACATTTAATTCTTGTTTAGGGCATCATTACTTTATATATGAATTGTAACATAACACTAGTCTGGAAATAACAACAAGAATTTTCACCTTGTCTGTGTGTTGACATTTAAAATTAAGAATGATAAGTTTCAGTTTAAGTTCAGTTTTCTACTCCTTACAATAACCCTGTGTTCAAGAAAGTACATTGAGCGGTGAGTTTAAGGTTTGTTCAAGTCCTTACAATAACCCTGTGTTCAAGAAAGTCCATTGGGCAGATAGTTTACGGTATCTTCTAGTCCTTACAATAATCCTGTGTTCAAGAAAGTTCATTGAGCAGAGAGTTTAAGGGCTGTTCTAGTCCTTACAATAACCTGTGTTCAAGAAAGTACATTGAGCTGAGAGTTTAAGGTCTGTTCTAGTCCTTACAATAAACCTGTGTTCAAGAAAGTACATTGAGCAGAGTTTAAGGTATGTTCTAGTCCTTACAATAACCCTGTGTTCAAGAAAGTACATTGGGCAGATAGTTTAAGGTATCTTCCAGTCCTGACAATAATCCTGTGTTCAAGAAAGTACATTGAGCAGATAGTTTAAGGTCTGTTCTAGTCCTTACAATAAACCTGTGTTCAAGAAAGTACATTGAGCAGAGAGTTTAAGGTCTGTTCTAGTCCTTACAATAACCCTGTGTTCAAGAAAGTACATTGTGCAGAGAGTTTAAGGAAACAATAATTCTGTGTTCAAGAAAGTACATTGAGCAGAAAGTTTTAGGTCTGTTCTAGTCCTTACAATAAACCTGTGTTCAAGAAAGTACATTGAGCAGAGAGTTTAAGGTCTGTTCTAGTCCTTACAATAACCCTGTGTTCAAGAAAGTACATTGAGCAGAGAGTTTAAGGTATGTTCTAGTCCTTACAATAACCCTGTGTTCAAGAAAGTACATTGGGCAGATAGTTTAAGGTCTGTTCTAGTCCTTACAATAACCCTGTGTTCAAGACAGTACATTGAGCAGAGAGTTTATGGTCTGTTCTAGTCCTTACAATAACCCTGTGTTCAAGAAAGCACATTGGGCAGATAGTTTAAGGTCTGCTCTAGTCCTTACAATAATCCTGTGTTCAAGAATGTAAATTAAGCAGAGAGAGGTGAATTATTTAACTGGCGCCATGTAGTAGTATCGTGTGAAGAATAAAAATAAAATATCAACTGTCATAGCATTTAATAACGTTTGTATTATAAATGCTTGTATAATAAATGTATATATTCTTAATGTTAGATTTCTTGTGATAAGATGATATAAATTTATTTTCATCATACAAAGTCGTCTTTTTAAAAAAGTATCAATTATACCAATGCGTCAGTGAGTCACATTGATTAACAGACTGTGTCGGCAACCATAGAAACTAAGTGTGTGGGTCGTCAGAATTTTACAGAGAGAATGACTGCACAATAGGTATAAGAAATAACGAAATATGACTTCTTACTTAATCATCACAAGTTCTTGAATGGACATCGTCTATTTGGTGTTCTCATTTGAGATTATTTGTAATGTGACGTTAACGTCCATTTTTTTTAAATGTTTCTCTAACCAGTTTTTTTTTTATAAAGTTGAACACTTTCCTTCGATGGAGAATGTTCATTCAATAAAATTCATGAAACGGTGTTGACCTGAATAATACCAACGCGATGTACAGTAGTACAGTCGTTTATTACGTAATTAAAGAGTTGTTTTGGAAATTCCCGATAAACACTATTATGAAACAATCAGAAGTATGTGAATGGCAATTTGTTGAAGACCCTGCATCACGTAATGTCTCCTACTCTGCATATAAAAAATACGTGATATATTTGAGACCGGAGTTTCATGCATGTGCGTGAAGTGTCTTCTTATATTAGCCTGTGCAGTCACGGGCTGATCAGTAACGACACTTTCAACTCAACTGGATTTTTTTCAGGAAAAGACTCCCTTGTAAAGAAAATGCAATTTAGAGCAAAAGTTTTCGCCCCTGGTTAGCCTGTTCGGACTGCACAGGTAAATATGTGACGACACTTCACGCTCATGCATTAAGTCCAGTTTAACATAACTATGCTCATATAATACTCATACATATAAACCAAACGTTACATAATTAATGCACACGTTCATGCTTCAAGCAATCCGGTAAATTGAGTTGAGAATTCCAAATACCAGGGCGAGAGAACTTCATGAAACAAACTGGAAAATTATGTTAATGACAAATTGTTAACGATCCGTCATCACGCCGTCTTTGCTTTTCCCAAAACAAGAAAAGTGCCGCATATAATTCTGACCGCGTTTTGCGTATTATAAACCTTTACAAACATTGAAAATTAAGCAATTCTAAAAACCATATTGCCTCAATTACAAAAATTTAAAAATTGTTTAAAATCATTGCAGCATCGTAAACTAACACTAATCGAAAAAAAAAACAACACCGTGTTGAAAACTTTTGCACTCCCTTAATTAATTTATACACTAACAGTTCTCTCAAACCAACCAAATGATATTATTGAAGATATAAATTCAGAAATATTTAATTTCATATGGGGCGGTAAACCTGATAAAATTAAGCGTACTCAATTAATTCAATCAGTAGAATATGCAGGTATCAGACTAACGGACATAGACTCCTAAATGCAATCAAATGCAGTTGGTTTAAACAGATATTTAGATAACACCAATACGAGTAAATGGAAATTATTCTACCAGAAAATTCTAAAAACACATTGTGAATCCTTACTTTTTGAATGAAATATCGACAATAATATCTTAGATGAAATTTCAACCAAAATCATATTTCTTTTGAATGTTCTATCGGCATGGTGTAAAGTTACTCATAATTTAGATACCAAAATAAACAGTAAAATCATTTATGGAACAATAAAGACATAACTTCTAACAATAGAACGGTTTTCTATAAACATTGGTTTGAACGAAACATAAAATATGTAGATTAACTGTACGACTATAGATTAAACGATTTGGCGTCTCATCTAATATAAAAGACATAAATCCAGCAAATTCAGAAAAAGCAGTGTTTTTTCTGTTTTTGTTTTCTTTTATTTCATAGGTGTTTTTTTTAAGATTGTAACATTCTTCTTTATTTGTACATGTTTATTTAAAATCGGCTCAACGCGGGGTTTTGTTTCACGTTACACGTTTTTCCATTTCTTGCACGTGTCTGGAACATTGCGGCAGTAGCAATATTGTCTTTAATCTAGATTTTTGCTAAGAAGAGACTTTCTTAAAACGAAAAATATCATAAAAGCGGAAATTGTCGTCCCTGATTAGCCTGTGCGGACTCATATGTGCACTTTGATAGCATTTTGTTGTGCTATATATAGGCACTATTTTGATATATATATACAGACTAACTAGAAAGAAACTGCTGAAATTATTTTACACTGTTTGCACTGTTGTCTAGCTACTTTAGTAATTGACCGAGTCTTCGGCATCTATTAATTTTCTCCGAAGCCCGGTAAATCCTCGTTCTTAGTGCAATCTAAGCCATCTGCGTCAACATGTTTTAAATCTGACTGTTTTAATATAAATGATATAAAAATCCGGCAGCTGCAGCTGAAATAAACCCCTATTATTTTTTTGTGGCAAGTCATCTGCGATAGGACATTAATTCTCAACGTTAAGTTTAATCTATGTTTTCTATGTCAATTACAATATATTTCCATTACGGTGCATGTGAATTCTTTTTCATAGCACTGCTGGTTTTAAAACGAGAATTTTATAATTGTACCAGAACATATTCAGAGCATTGTCAAAAGCTCCTACTGAATTATCAATATTCGCTTTACAACAAAGAACTTTACAACATCCTGGATACAGCTTCAGTAGGGGATTGTAACCGGCTGCACGGTGTCAGTAGTATTGTTCATCGCCGCTATGAATCTCATCGTCAAAGTAGGAGATAGAGAGTCAAGGGGATCGAAGACAGATATCAGACTTACACCACAGAGGGGATTTATGGATGATCTGACCATCACTACAGAGTCCCACATACAAGCACGATGGATCCTATCAGCCCTGGAAGATGTTGTGTCATGGGCTTGAATGGCCTTCAAACCTAGGAAGTCAAGATTTCTTGTCTTGAGAAGAGGCAAAGTCTGGCAGAAGATAACACTCAGGGTACAGGGCGAGGATATCCCATCACTTATTGACAACCCCATTAAGTGCTTTGGTAAATGGTTTGACACCACACTTGGTGAAAGCAGAAACAACACAGAGCGCATCAGGCAGCAACTGAGGAATGGGCTTGCGAAGATAGAGGGAACGGACCTACCAGGGACGTTCAAGGCATGGCTTTTTCAGCATGGCCACCTGCCCCGTCTTCTGTGTCCGCTAATGTTGTATGAGATCCCAACATCGACGGTTGACAGCTTGGAAAGCATGATCAACAAGAGTCTGAGACGATGGTTCGGACTTCCATCATGTATAACAAGTATCGGACTCTACAACAGAACCGGAATGTTGCAGCTCCCTCTTTCATCAATCGTAGAGGAGTACAAAGTTAGAAAGGCAAGGTTCGTGTTGACCCTACGAGACTCTAGTGACATAAGCATCAGGAATGCAGGGATAGAGGTCAGAACTGGAAGTAGATGGTCAGCATCCAATGCAGTTGATCAGACAGAGAGTCGACTGATACATCAAGACATAGTGGGAACAAGTTGCCAAGGTAGACAGGGACTCCGCTTGAACACTAGTCAACCGTAGAGTTCAGCAACAACATTCCAAAGAAGAGAACTTGTTCAGAGCGAAATCCGAAAGGAATAGGAGAGACAAGAAAGGTGAACAGATGGGGAGCCAGGGAAGCTATACAAAGTAACAGACAACAGGGAGGAAACTGTCATGGACAGATGTCTGGAAGTACCATTTTTGTCAACTGCAGTTCCTGATCCGGGCAGTTTATGATGTCTTGCCAACACCGGCGAATCTCCAGAGATGGGGGCTGACAGAGACAGCAGAATGCACCCTATGTGGAGGAAGAGCTATCCTGGACCACATCTTGTCCACGTGTAAGGAAGCACTTGCCCAGGGGAGATATCGCTGGAGACATGACCAGGTACTCCGAGAGGTAGCTGATACACTTGAGAGACACAAGAAGAAAGCGCGAGTACATGCAGGGGCAAAACACATCAACTTTGTGCCAGCAGGGACAGTAACGAAGGGTACAAAGGGAGGATATCCGAGTATCATAGACGTCACAAATGACTGGGAACTACGGGTAGATCTTAGAAAACAGCTACATTTTCCAGACATTGTCAACACCACCCTACGTCCAGACATTATGATGGTCTCCGAAAAGACAAAGAAGATCATTCTGGTAGAGCTGACTGTACCATGGGAAGAAAGATGTACTTAGGCACATGAGAGAAAGAAGGCGAAGTACGAAGATCTCGTCCAGAAATGTAAATAGTCCGGGTGGAGAGCATGGAACTACCCGATTGAAGTGGGATGCAGAGGGTTTCCTGCACCATCGCTTGAAAGATGTTCCAGGATATGGGAATAGTGAGACAGGTGAGAAAGCTGGCCATTAAGAAGGTATCACAGGCAGCAGAAAGAAGCTCATGCTGGCTGTGGCTAACGAGGAACGCCAGTAGCTGTAAGCCATCCACTAATGGGTCGTGTCTGATCAACACAGCCGCCCGCCACTTAGAGTTAGATAGATAGATAGATTTATTTCAGTATAATGATACAACATGATAAAACATATCTACATACATGATAAAATAGTAAAACAATACACCTGTATGGGAAATGAAACCATGCCAATAACATTATACCAAGGATTACACAAAAAAGAGAACTTAATCTCTTATTTCCATTGTGGTCCTTGAATATTGATGGTAGTGACATAGAGAAGCATGAGATGAATATCAGAGATTTGAGTTATAAAAGACAATTATTTGCATTAAAACGTAGATATATTAAAATGTGGATCAATTAAATACTATATAGATCTAAAAGAATAATTACATATTAAGAAATTATCTATACTTGTAATATTCCTTAAGGAGGAAGGTAGTTTGTTCCACAGAACACAAGCATTATATGCAAAAGAGTTAGCACTCAAATGTTTGACTTTGGGTAAAATATAGCACCCACTTTCACTTGACCTAGTCTTGTATGAATGAATAGTGGAAAAGGGAACAAAGTTTTTCCTCATATATTCAGGAGCCAAATCATTTTTGATTTTGAAAACATGAAAAAGGGTAGCTTGCTCCACTCTCTTTTAACCAGTTCAAAATCTTAAAATGTTCATTACCTATATGTGACATATTGTTACGTACCTCTGCTTTGAGGTATACCGTTTTAATAACTTGATTACTTATAGCTTTCAAATAGCTGTTAATATAGTGTTACGCTTGTTCCATCCGTTTTGAAATATGACACAAGTCCATAGTAAACGTTTGAACAATAATTTATTCGTGTGAAGACAATAATCGCAATAAACTTCGTGCGAAGACAATAATCGCAATAAACAACCCGTTTGACAGCAACACATGTAAGTGATTCCTAACCGCCAGCTTCCCGGTAATTATGCTAGGGTAGTATTTACAAAGTTAATGGCGTGTGACGCACAATAAGTCAGTTCTGCGTTCTTTCAGTATTTATGTGTAAATAATACAATAAAAGTGTTAAAATGCTTCCAAAATCAGTGTTACTTAATGTAAACAAACTTCAACTTACTGGATTATTACTATAAATTTATGTGTTAATGACTAAAAGGTATTTACTTCGAAAAATGAATGACTCTTAACAAAAATAACGTCTTTCCTAGATCTTGACTAAAACTCAACTCATGGTTTTTACTTATTGTTTAATACTCATGACCAAAATTGGTCAGTGACCAAGATTCTGGTCAATGATCAAGATTCTTGGCAATGACCAAGATTCTGTCATTAATGACCCGAATTCTGAGCACCAGTGACCAAAACTGGTCAGTCACGTGACTGACCAAAAATAATGACCCAGAAATTCGAACGTTTCATGACCTCGTTTACAAAACGTCATAACAATAAGACATATTGGCGCCTTATTTAGAAAAACAATGAAAATTACAAAGAATTAGACATGGAATTACTTTGATGTGATACATCTTCTTGCGACAACAAAGTTGAACTCTCAAACTGTCAAAGTGACATTCAGGAAAGGGAATTTCCAAGAATTCAATAAAACAAATGGCTACCAACATTACAAGGTGCCACTTGAAGCAAATAGGTAAATAGGTACATGTAAGCTGGCAGAAATTGTAAAATATTGAAATGCACTACTAAGAAACAAAATTCTATAACATGGATGGCTTACAACTAGATGAAAGTTCTGGTGATGTTTAGATTATATACATTCACTTGAGAAAATATGCCAATTGATTTATATAGTCACATAATGTCACCAGTACGAACAACTTCACAGTCCATGAGAAAAGGTAAGTGTTACTGTCACACCTGGGGTGTATCATTACCCCCCTCTTAATAAGGCAAAGCTCCTGCTGCCTTTTACTTATCATAATACACCACATACATACCAATAATTGCTCATCAGCGTACTTCATTGCATTAAAAATAAACAACAATAACAGATCAAAGTATTAAACTTATAACTTTGTGTATAACTGTTTACTGTACGAACTGATCATAGTGTATGGCAGTCTATTTAAATAACAGTCACTGTTCAGTGTACGAACTGATCATAGTTTACGGCAGATCATTTAAATAACAGTTACTGATCAGTGTTCACTGTCTGTATGATCTTTTTAAACACACATTTAACTTTAATAAATATTTAACAGTAAATAACATAACATGTTTAATTGAAAATGCACTTATTACTCAAAAGTTAATGTCAGTGCCCAGCGTCTTTGTATGATTGGTATTTCCCGCTTGACTTTGACCGTCTCTCTTTCGTCAATGTTTCTTGGATGCCGCCTAGCTGCTTCGAGATTTTTGAGACCTCCTCCACCAGCGTTGCCATGGACCTCTGTGTGGACAGACCAACCTCCACAAGTTTTGCCACGGACCTCTGTGTGGACAGACTAACTTTCAGCTGCTCGTCCATTGCACTTGATAAGGACCTCAAAACGTTCGCCGCGTTACACTGGCAAGTGGGACTGGGACTACACTGGGTTGATGCCTCAATTCGCTGGACCTTATGCCGGCTGCCTGAAGATTCTGCGAATGGCACTGGTAGTGGCCTTTTCAGAGCGACAGGGGTCATCGGTCTTGAGTCCCCTAGGAAATCCAGAAATGGACTTTCTTTCTCATCCAGCACAGGTGTTGACAGCCATGCAACGTACCTCGTTACTGATCCAAAACCAGCTGATGGACACAAATGCTGGAAGGAGTTTTCTGCTGCTACTTCTGATGACATCATTTGGGCGTTAGTTGACTGCGCACTCAAAGTAGTTGGCAGACACGGTGCTGGCCCTTCAGCTACCCCCTGTTTATAATTCACTGCAAACCATGAATCCGGGATGGCAGATGTGTTCAGGGGCGCTGACAATTGGGGAGTTGCAGCGATGCCGCAAGCCTTTGCTGCCGTGTAGATCTGGCTGGTAGACGTGTCCAGTGGCGCCGACAATTGGGTGGTTACAGCAATGCCGCAAGACTTTGCTGCCGTGAAGATCTGGCTGGCAGGTGTGTCCAGTGGCGCTGACAATCGAGGAGTTACAGCAATGCCGCAAGCCTTTGCTGCCGTGTAGATCTGACCAGACCTCTCAAAGGGGGGCAATTCCTGATGGTGGGATTTTGTTGACACTGGAATCGGCTTAACCAACCACAGAGGCACCATTGACCCGTCTTCTGTAAATACCGTTTCGTTGTCATCTTCCTGCATGTCCTCCATCTGGAACCTGTTTCTGTCACACCATTGCGCACTCTCTTCAGGCGATAATGCTACCATATCCCCCTCAGTAACATGATATGGGTCTTTTGCCCTTCGCAAAACTGTGGTATAGTCAGGTTTCCCTGACCTCTTCTCCTCAGTCACATGCCTAGTATATTGAGTTAAGTGTTTCAGAAAGGCTTGCTGGTCCTGGCACCTAAAACAACACAGGGTGCAGAAAAACGGCGCCCTGTCCATGGGAACGTGTTCCTTCAAAATTTGGCCCTCTATGCGGCTCCTGCGATCAACTTTAGTGCAGTACTTACAGCGATACGCTCTACGCTTAAAGTTGCCGACACGGTTCATTGTCTGAAAATACACAAACCAACAACTCTTTAGAGTACGGAGACAAATCGATCGCAGTGACTGACTCTGTGCTCACATCTTCGAATATCGGTACGCGATTAGTTAAGTTCCTTTAGTATTCTTCATTAAATTAAATGTTTTTTGTTCGCTTATTTCCTACTATTCTTATTATTACTATTATTATTAAGACGATTAATAAAATAATTTTCAACAGTATTTTGTGCGGTTTAATAGTTAGTTTCGGATACACATTTACGCACGCCTGTTCAACAGCCTTTTACGCAATTTGGATGCCCATAACGGAGGGTTTATTCCCTTATAGGGTTTCAGCTTATCGTGATGGACAACCAACGTTTGTCCGTTTTTGTTAAGCTGGATCACAAAATTTATAGGCGACCGTTTTTCAGTTATTAAAAAGGGACCATCAAATGCCCTTTTCAGTTTTGAACTAACACCTACACGTCTAGTTTCATGGAGGCACCACACATAATCACCAAGCTCATAATTATGAAACACCATTTTCTTATCATAGAATTCCTCACTTCGTTTAGCTTCGCTTGATAAATGTTTCCGAGCCACCTCATGCGCTCTTCTCATAGTTTCTCTAAGGTTTAAGACATACGTGCAAGTGTCTTCTTGCTCAGAGCTGTTTGGGTTCAAGTCTGGGAACATCATATCAGCGGGAAGTCGAACTTCACGCCCCAGAGTCATCATGTTTGGGGATAACCTTGTTGCCTCATGTGGGGTTGCACGATAGGCGCCTGCCAAACATCCCAGGTGTTGATCCCAGTCGCTTTGTTCCCCTTTTAAAAATGCCTTGATCATCTTAAGAAGAGTGCGGTTGTTCCGTTCCAATTGCCCATTACCTTTAGGATTTCTTGCACTCGACCTAGTCTTCTTTATTTCTAGAGTTCTACATAGCTCCTGAAATACTCTGCTCTCAAATGCCGCCCCCTGGTCCGAGTGAAGTGACAATGGAGCACCCCACCTGGCTATTACATCATTCATCAATATCTTCGCGCATTCTTCCGCCGTTTGATTTGGAACAGCCAAAACCTCTGTGTACTTAGTAAAGTGGTCGGTCAGTACCAAAATATATCTATTTTGTGCCCTTGTTACTGGGAGTGGTCCCATAAAGTCTAACGCCACTCTTTCCCATGGCCCGCCTGATTTCAAATGGCCCAAAGGAGCTCTCGGTTTCTTGTTCGGCTTCTTGTCAGCTTCACAAGTATCACATCGTTGGATGTATAGTCTGACATCTTCCTTCATGCGGAACCAGTAATAGCTTCGTGTCAAATTGGCTTTGGTTTTCTTAACACCCAGATGACCCGCCATAATAGTGTCATGTACAGCCTTCAACGCTCTAGATCTAATGTTAGCTGGAAGTACTATCTGGGATGCTTCACCTGTACCATCCTGCTTTAGTTTTGTCCTACATAGTACACCATCTATGATCTTGAGGTGATCCCAAATCAACCAGTAATGTCTGGTTTCCGGGCTTAGCTCTGCCACATCAGCCCATGGTGGTTTGGAAGCGGACATCAGTCCTTCATAGATTGGCTTGATATTGATATCAACAGCTTGAAGATTCGCCACTTCGGTAGTAGACATTTCACATGCCCACGAAAGGTTGTTATTCTGTTCTTTAGTCACTCGTACGTTATCGCTTATGCTGGCCACCTTTACACCTTCATCCTACTTACTATTCCCAGCAGCTTCATCGGTATTGGTGTCAACATTCAAAGAGTGCTCTACATTAGCATCATTTTGATGGACCTCTGATGGCTCTCTACTTTCTACTAAAGTACCATGCGGCTGAAATTCCATAATTTCTGCCTTATGCTTACATCGGCTGCATGGTCCGCATTTTAGGGTTTCACTCATATCGACCTCGTGACTTGTACAACCCCTTGGCGTTTCACAGGGCGACAGAGCATCACAATGCGGTTGAAGCTTTCCTGCGCGATACTTAATCTGAAAATCGAACGGTGACAGGATTTCGATCCATCGGGCGATTTTGTCGTTAGGCTCTTTCAAAGAGAAAAGCCAAGTAAGGGCTTGATGGTCGCTTCTGACGATGAAACGTCTTCCCAGAAGGTACTGCCTGAAATATTGTGTGAAATAGACAACTGCGAGTAGCTCTCGCTCTGTCACACAATAGTTACGCTCAGCTTTATTAAGGGACCTACTCGCGTAACTGATTACCTTTTCGCGACCTTGCTGCTCCTGTGCCAGAACGCCACCTATTCCGCACCCAGACGCATCGACATCCAAATAGAAAATACCACCACCGTTCAATGGATAACCCATCACTTCAGGGCTAATCAATGCCTTCTTAATGGCTTCAAAGGATTTCTGACATTGTTCAGTCCAAAGAAAAGGTGCCTCTTTTTTTGTCAGGTCAATCATTGGTCTGGCTATTTTAGCAAAGTCCCTTACAAACCTTCTGTAGTAAGAGCCTGTAGCCACGAATTGCTTTACTTGTTTTGCAGTTTGTGGAATAGGCCAATTTATTATCTTTTCAACATTACTCGTGTCCGGTTTGATCCCCTCTTTTGACACTATATGTCCAAGGAAGACAACTTCGGTTTGCAGTATGCGGCACTTCTCAGGCTTGAACTTTAGACCTGCGTCTTGAATACGCGCCAGGACCTCATCAACGCGGACAATGTGGTCAACGAAATTTTCACCAAACACAATAATATCGTCAATGTAGACGAGACACGTCTGCCATTGGAGACCTTGAAGTGCTAATTCCATGGTACGCTGAAAAGTGCGAGCAGCATTGTTAAGACCAAATGCCATCCGTGTCATTTCAAACTGTCCGAACTTACACACGAAAGCGCTTTTCGGTACATCTTCCTTTTTCAGAGGTATCTGGAAGTAGCCGGACGTCAAATCAAAGCTACTAAAATACTTGGACCCAGCCACGGCATCCAAGCAGTCCAGGACTCGCGGAAGCGGAAACCCGTCTGGCTTAACCAAAGCATTGACGCGCCGGTAGTCGACGCACGGCCTAACCGCGCCTGATTTCTTTCGCACTAGCACTATCGGACTAGCCCAAGGCGAACTGCTCTTCTGGATCACCCCTTTCTTCATCAGATCTTCGATTGCGTTCCTTTTTTCGTCGACATAAGCTAACGGTACCCGACGAGGCCTTTGTTTCACTGGAGCGGCATCTCCGGTATTGATGCAATGCTCTGTTAAATGGGTTAGACCTATATCCCAGTCATCTTTAGAAAATGTATCGCTGTATTTGTGAAGCAAACCTGCAACAACGGCTTTCTCGTGTTCCGTTTTACCTACTGTAGAGCGCTCGTGAAGATCTTTAAGATGAGCTGGTAGTTCTTTTAAACCTGTTTGGGCAAGTGCTTCTACATTACCAGGCAATTTTTGATTCGGTCTTACAGCAATTCGTCTTATACTTATGTTATTCGCCACATCTTCGCTCTCTTTATCAACGACGACACTTACCACCCTATCAATGCGTTCTGCACGTGCTATTTCGGCATCCTGCTTCAGCATTGCTTCTTCAGGGAACGGATTCATAAGCCTCACCTTGCAAGTAGGGGCTGAGTTGATGTTAACTAATGTTGCAGCCAAAACTAGACCATACCGCTCTTGGAACATATCAGTGGCTTCAATGATAAAGTCAGGCTTCCCTCCGTCATCAGCCTCTTCTCTTTCCACATACACTTCTATCACAGCTTCTGAGTTCCCTGGAACTAGCACATCGTCTGCAACAGTTACCTTTCGCATTTGCCTCAGCCTTTTCTGTATACAAGGTATATCTTTGCCATCTAAAGAAATTATACTGCGACTCAAAATGATATCAGCTGGACTCTCAGCGTTCCCCAACACGTCATAGCCCAACAGCACGTCATCTTCTATGTCGGCTACTATAGCTTCTTGAAGCCTCTTGAATGGCCCAAGCTGCATTCTGAAGGCTCCTCGACCCATTACCTTAATGGGCATACCCCCAGCTCCCCGCAAACCTATGGCACCAGTTAACTTTGGCTTCTCACTCTCTCTCTAAGCCGATTGAAGATCCTCGAAGACACAATAGTTTTCGAAGCACCAGTGTCAGTAGTAAAAACGACAGGGGTATCTTCCACTGTACCCTCAATGTACAGGCCATCCCCATAGTCCCTGTCGTTACAACTGCTCACTGGCTCTGTCGCTGTTGTGGTTTCCTTTTGGCCCTCCAATACTAGATCATTTACATGGACCTCCCTTTGGCCGCAAGGGCTGGTCCTTTCCCGTTTAAAGGCTTCTGTTTTTCATCAGCTGTTCTGTTAAAACCGTTCTTTTGCTCTTGATTTGGGCATTCCCTTGCATAGTGTCCCTTCTGTTGGCATCTAAAGCAAGTCACATCTTTCTTGAAGTTTCTCTTTTGAGGTTTGTTTCGCTCTGCCTCTAGTTTTTCGATCCTCGTCAATAGCTCTTTTATTGTAAATGGTTCGCTCTTGCTGTCATCTTCGTTTTTTACTCGCGAAGGATTTGTTTTTGCATCTGCCCCCTTAATTGCGAAAGCCTTTTCTTCCTCGTCTGCAACGGTACTATCATAATCGTCGTGTTCAGTTCTCCTGGCATTATAACGGTTCCGTCTTTCAGCTTTGTTTGAACCCCGGATTTCTATCAGGTTCACGGCAAAATAAACCGCCTCATCTATATTCCGCGGTTCTTTGTTAAACTCCACCTCGAATTTGACGTCGTCGTCGTTTAGTCCATCTAGGAATCTTCGTACAAGATCTTCGTCCCTAGTACGCCGATCTCTCCAGCCATGAGCCTTGTCATAGAGTTGCTTTAACCCCGCTGCATACTCTTCGAGAGTCTCGCCATGTCGTTGCGACCTTCGGCTGAACTTTGACGCAAAAGAGCGCGGCCTTTCGATGACACGGAAACGGCTGTCTAATTCTTCCACGAAAGATTGATAGTCATTCAGCAAATTTGGGGAGAGTTGCGAGAATGCAAACTGGGCTGCCAAACCTTCGAGTCTGGGTAGCAACTGGTCCAGCATTTCGTCTTGGCTCCAATTGTTCCTTTTTGCGATCGCTTCAAACTGCGATATCCAAGTCACCCAGTCCTCTTTTCCACTAAATGATGCCATCTTTACAGGTGGAAGTCTTCGCTGCTGATTTTGACGTTGACCATCCATGTAAGCAGGAGCTTGGTACTCGTATCTGCCACGGGCATTTTCGCACCTGGTATTTGAAACCCCAGGTTGCGCATGCGGCTGTCCATTGTCAGTTTGCCGTTCGTAATTACGGTCAATCACAAAGCCGTTGTTAAGAAACCGCGGCGCTTGCGGTTCCGGCTGCGAGTCCCTCACGTTGGGCACTCTGTTGCCAACTCTAGAATCAACCCGGCTATCACCCGCACTACGTAGATCATCATCTAGATCACCCACACGCCTGTGTACCGTCGCAACAAATGTGTTGTTGTTCGCGTTGTTAGCAGTTGAAGTAGTAGTACCCCGCCCTGCTTCCTTCAGCTGCTTTAACTCCACAACGACATCACGCAAAACGGAAGCCATATTCGACATTTGATCGTGTAGCGCTCGTACCCCGTCGTCAAGTACATGTTGGCTTCCGTACGCGACCTCCGCGTCCGACTCAGGTGTGTCTTCATCGCCACGAGCCGACGAACCACTTCCGTCACGAAAGGTTACCTCACTGTCTACCGCCCTCGGATCACTCATATTTGACTTATACGATCGTAATAAATTATTGTATAAAATAACACTTTCAACCCACTGTTTGCACTTTGTTTTTTTGAAATTACTTGTACGTTTATTTAAAACATATGCCTACATTCGTGTGAACGCGCGTAACAACAGTCCGATGTTTGACCCGAAAAAAGTGACTATTGTATATGTCAAATGGTAGCGTAATAAAAAGTAACAATTTTCACTTTAAACGTAGATAAGCGTCGGATTCATATCGCTGGATTGAGTTTAAAACTTCAATCCCACCGCTGCCACCAAATATGTTACGTACCTCTGCTTTGAGGTATACCGTTTTAATAACTTGATTACTTATAGCTTTCAAATAGCTGTTAATATAGTGTTACGCTTGTTCCATCCGTTTTTAAATATGACACAAGTCCATAGTAAACGTTTAAACAATAATTTATTCGTGTGAAGACAATAATCGCAATAAACTTCGTGCGAAGACAATAATCGCAATAAACAACCCGTTTGACAGCAACACATGTAAGTGATTCCTAACCGCCAGCTTCCCGGTAATTATGCTAGGGTAGTATTTACAAAGTTAATGGCGTGTGACGCACAATAAGTCAGTTCTGCGTTCTTTCAGTATTTATGTGTAAATAATACAATAAAAGTGTTAAAATGCTTCCAAAATCAGTGTTACTTAATGTAAACAAACTTCAACTTACTGGATTATTACTATAAATTTATGTGTTAATGACTAAAAGGTATTTACTTCGAAAAATGAATGAATCTTAACAAAAATTACGTCTTTCCTAGATCTTGACTAAAACTCAACTCCTGGTTTTTACTTATTGTTTAATACTCATGACCAAAATTGGTCAGTGACCAAGATTCTGGTCAATGATCAAGATTCTGGGCAATGACCAAGATTCTGGTCATTAATGACCCGAATTCTGGGCACCAGTGACCAAAACTGGTCAGTCACGTGACTGACCAAAAATAATGACCCAGAAATTCGAACGTTTCATGACGTCGTTTACAAAACGTCATAACAATAAGACATATTGGCGCCTTATTTAGAAAAACAATGAAAATTACAAAGAATTAGACATGGAATTACTTTGATGTGATACATCTTCTTGCGACAACAAAGTTGAACTCTCAAACTGCCAAAGTGACATTCAGGAAAGGGAATTTCCCAGAATTCAATAAAACAAATGGCTACCAACATAACAAGGTGCCACTTGAAGCAAATAGGTAAATAGGTACATGTAAGCTGGCAGAAATTGTAAAATATTGAAATGTACTACTAAGAAACAAAATTCTATAACATGGATGGCTTACAACTAGATGAAAGTTCTGGTGATGTTTAGATTATATACATTCACTTGAGAAAATATGCCAATTGATTTATATAGTCACATAATGTCACCTGTGACCAGTACGAACAACTTCACAGTCCATGAGAAAAGGTAAGTGTTACTGTCACACCTGGGGTGTATCATTATGACCCTGAGTTTGTCCTAGGTTTAAAAGGGCGAAACAAGCAATGACAAGTGGTACCTAGCTGACGACATTAGTGGAAAGCAGTTTATCTGTATTGTACAACAAATACACGTTATTAATGGAACAATATCAATATAGTCTCCAAAAGCCTGCAAGAGATTTTTGCATTGAACGATTGTTATGGTTTTCGTTTCTAAAGCATTCACTTGTGTGAATCATATTAATGTATGTTTTGTATTAACAATATAAGAAATTGTATTACACATTACGATATCTTCGATGGATAATAAAATAATATGAGCCGTGCTCCGTCAAAGGGGGGTTTAATGCATGTGCGTCAAGCGCCATCCAAGATGAGCGTGTACAGTCCGCACAGGCTAATCAGGAACGATACTTTCCGCCTAAGATGGTTTTTTGCTAAGAAGAGACTTTCTTGAAACGAAAACTATCGTACGAGCGGAAAGTGTCGTCCCTGGTTAGCCTGTGCGGACTGCAAATGTAGACTGGGACGACACTTTACGAACATGCATTAAACCCCTCTTTCACAGAGCACGGCTCATATAAACTTTTTTGTCATTCTACGTAAAAGAGTTTTAACTGACTGGCTGACCGTTTGCACTGGAACATGTCCATGAGAGTAAAGCAACACCGTAATAACGTCGTAATGTTTATTGTAAGTGTATCTAATATGTGGATACCGTAATTCCAGAAAAATCTTCAGTTGATAAATCGAGACGCGTTCTGAGAAAACGGGGCTTAATTCATGTGCGTTAAGCGTAATCCCAGATTAGCCTGTGCAGTCCGCACGTGCTTATCAGGGACAACACTTTCCGCCTTAACTTGATTTTCGTGTAGAAGAGACTTCCTTTAAACGAAAATTACCATAAAAGCGTAAAGTGTCGTCCCTGATTAGCCTCTGCGGACTGCACAGGCTAATCTGGGATGACACTTAACGCACTTCATTAAGCCCAGTTTGCTCAGAACGCGATTCAATTATTGTTTTATCCGCTCAAACATTTATTGAAGTCAAGTGATCCATAGGCCTTTACAATTTATGGCAATTCATACAACAAAATATTTACCTTAAAATAATAAAAGTTTATTAGAAAAAAACTCAGTGTAGGCGGAAAAAGTCCTTCCTGGTAAGCATGCGCGGAGTGTAGAATCTAATATGTGACGACACTTTATGCACATGCAATAAGCCCAGTTTTCCTATAACGAAGCTTCAATATGTCGCAGGTCTGCGTATTCAGGACCAGCTGTTCATGACCGACCTGATCGAACCGAACGCCATGGACATGCCGAACCACATCGATATCCACCGACGACGGCAAGGCGGTCCACGGCCCGCGCAAACCTCACCATGAGGGCTATTGTCAATGGCGTCAACGAACTGAGCATGCACGCGTGCACTTCGGAGCTTCAGCTTGCGTTCCCCAATATTCTGCCTCCGTGCATTGATATATGTTTAATATTTCAGAGCTTTTAAACATTCTGAATGGTTACTGAATTACTTTAGACAGATTAAATTTTATGACTTGTTGAAAAGGCATTTAAATCAGCTGTGTTGTCTTTGTTTCTTATAAACCACAATCAAACTGTATGTAGTTCTGATTCCATTGGAGTCTTTTTTTTGTAAAAGCCTTTGACCTCTGGCGATTTTTAACTTACCAAATGTGGGTTGTTCTTTTACTCAATAAATTTGTTCATTACTTGAAATTAAAACTATTGTTATGAACATTCTTCGTACAATATTATCCAAACATAAAATGCCTGGAGATTTCTGTTCCTCTTGATAGGAAACCGATGTTCAGTAATTTTGCCTAGATTCATCGCGGTGACGTGTCGGACTCCTGCTGTATTTATGATCTTTATTATTGGCAAATAAATGAGAAACTTCGAACAACAAGACAGATACTATTTTACTTGCAGCCGTTTCCATTTATTCACGAATATCCGTTATTCATTTCTGGGAAATGAGTGGGATATCGGAATTAGCCGCTTATTCGGATAATGTTATTCTCACTCCAAGGTCGCTGTGCATCGGTCTCTCAAGGTTTTATTATTGCACTTGACTATCAATAGAGATATCTTTTTTGAAACTGACAGAACATGACGAATGCGTTGCTAATACAATCTCCAGGACCATATTTTCATTTGGATTGAACAGAATCTGTTTATTTGTGATATAGGCCTCCGGCCCCTGACACATATACATATATATATTACAATTTATGCAAGACAATGGTGTGTGCACAAATGGTTGGCATAGTATTTAAAGATATAGTCGAGTGGTACACAATGCTTAACAATAGCATGCTAAACATTATACAGTAATTACACGTAGTAGAGCAAAAAGATTCACATATTTCATCCGAAACACGCGCATGCCCGCACGCACGCACATTCACACTTGTATATAATTGTGTATATACGATATTAAACTCCCTTGAGCCTTTTTATCAGAAGGACGCGTAAAGCTATGCGCTATAACGATATCATAGGCGTATCCAGGGAGGGGGCGGACGCGGCGTACGCCCCCCCCCCCCCTAAAATCACCAAACTGAAGTCAATTCATTTGATGTTTCACACTCAACTAGATATAAATCACCTTTTTAAACTATTTTTCTTCTTGTTCGTACACAACAGTTCCCACTAATCACAGACAATCGCTAAACAATATTTTAACTTTAGACTCTCTGTCGCCCAAGTCGATCTTTGCGATTCTGATGTATCCCTCTTTTTGCGCATTGATTCTTTTTTCGCTGCATTTTATGTCAACAAAGATGGATGCGCAAACGCCAAAACGAGCGAAAATGCAGAGGACTTTGACCAGCTTTTATCCCAAAGCTTTTTCTTCTTTATAGCATTTCTTCCGGCTGTATCCATCCGTATTACGTATAAACTATGCACTGTTTGGCATTATAAGAAGATACTTTGATAAAAGTACATAAGGCGTGACATGCTCGTGAAGTGGTTGTCAAAGCCTTCAAAATCACTAAAATTGTGGAGCTTCTGTGATGCTTTGCCCCCTAGACTTCCTAGCAGGGCTTTGCCCTGCACCCACCAGCGGCCATAGCGGCCCCCCTGGACCCCAAGGAAATCTTTCAATTTCCCGCCCCCCTAACCAGAAATCCTGGAACCGCCCTGGATATCGGCGTTTTTTTGACGTTAGAAATATCTCTGCAGATTCAAACATCAAGCATTTCCAACTGAGCACTCTTTTTTCTTCCCTGTACTGACTTTCCCGTCAATATTGTATTGTGCAAGATGAAAAATGGTTTCTGAAATATGAGCAATTTACTGCGTTGTATTCTGTTATACACTGTTACGTCAGAAGTCATGAAGGATTGCAATAATGAACTCGCGCACATTTATGCTTTAGAGCATAGACACATAGATAAAATGAAGACGTGAATGTTTCGTATTAATTTTGTATTATATAGAGGTATTGTGGTAGATTTCTTTCTGTATAAAATGGAACCACAGTGAACACATTTATCGGACGTTAATATTAAAACCGTTTTAGTTTTACACGTGTTTGAGGTGATGATTCATTATTGTATACACGTATATTGCATTGACATTATTATGCATTTATCAATTAAGGTCCATTCAACGATTCATTTCATATTAGAATAATTAAATGCAGTACTGAAAATTTAGATCAGCGCTTTTTCTAGTAGTGATATGTGTAATCACTCAGTATTGGACTCCATGTATACCGGAAATCTCTACAAATAAAACGAAAGGATGATCAGGTCCCTTTTTGATTATTTTGCTCTCTGTATTAAATATGTTAAAGCCCCGGTAAACCGGAATACTTATGCTCCGAACATCAAATATCGAATGTATAGTAAGGCGTATTTTAAAACACATCTATTTCAGCTTGGTTGTACAGTAAACATAAGGATTATAAGGACACTATAATGTTGTTGTTTTTTTCTGGATAGAAGTTGTAGTTATTGTCACTGGAGAGGATCTTGATAAAGCTTAGACGACTAGGGATAGAACCGCTGACCTCTTGATCGCCATGATGGCACCATATTCATTTCGCCATCGCGACCTTGAGTAGGGTCTTACTGTTATACCCCCGATATACCGACTCCGTTCGAAGTACGTTCTGAAAAATGTGACTAAAGGGGCTCGAACTGTGTGAGAACGGAGTGATCGTAGTAGCAACGTGTTACGAACTGTCTTCGAACGTTGTGGACGGCCTGGAACGGGGTTGAACAGGAGAGGTGTTTCAGAACTTTGAGCCTACTCAAAATTTTCTTCCGATCATCCCGTTCTACAATTAAACGTAGTAAGAACGTACTGGAAACGGAACGGACGTACTAAGAACGGAAAGGTCGTACTAAGGTCGGGTTAGAAACGTGCCAGAACGTAGTGCGATCGGACCGAAATTACCTGTACGATGCCACACCAATCGAGTCCGTTTCTAGTCCGTCCTCTCCGTACTCAGACAGACCGACCCCGTCCGCACTACGTCTCAAGTACGATCTTGTTTCGTGTAAATAAATAGAAACTAAAAGATAAGTTCTTTCAACATTTGCAACAAGTTCTCAGTAAGTTCTTACTACGTTGTACTCGTTTTAAGGAGTTCGCAGAAGGTTCCAAGTACGTTGTACTCGTTCAATTCAGTTTTTACAACGTTCAAACCGTAAATACAATGCGTTCAGACAATGTGCATATAAATAGAGGTCGTTGTCTTAAAATTCATCATTTGTGATATTACGTTGAAACATGGACAATCTTGGAGCTGTTAATTTGTTAAAATGTTGGCTTCGTGCAGTTTATGTTAGAAGCAGAGTAGCAATATAATGTTTTGTTGGGCCGAGAAAGAAGGCGAAGTCATTACAAATGTACGTCTGGTCGGCTAAAAGCGTGAAGCATAAATGAGAATTGGCAGGAACGTAGTCGGTTTTATAATCGCCGTGCAGAACGTGGCTGCAACTACGTCCTAAACGTACTAAGAACTAGGGCGGAGTGAGAACTGCCTTTGAACGAGTTACCACTGCATAACGAATAAAGAAGAGCTGCGTACGAACGTGATTGAACTGGCTGAGGACGGTCTCGGTCTGACTGGAAACTATGGCGCACCAAAGGGGTCGAAACTTTAACTTCTGCTCGAGCAGAAAAAAATGCTGCTCGAGCAGCATTTAAATGCTGCTCGGGCAGCATATTGCTGCTCGAGCAGAAATTTACTGGTCGAGCAGCATTTAAATGCTGCTCGAGCAGCAATATTCCTGCTCGAGCAGCAATATGCTGCTCGAGCAGCATTTATTTTTAGAACAAGCCATTGAACCCGTCAGCCAATCAAATTTGAGCTTACAAACGGACGACATTAGCTATCTCTACGGAAACGAAATAGACCGGTGTAGCGTTAATATTGTCAGATCGTGAGATCTGACGATTTTCACAGTACCCCCCGTGATATTGCTCCGATCAGTCGCCGTAAAAATGTCAGATTGATGAAAAATAATATTTAACGCATTGTTGTTTCAATTCAACTTAATTTCGCGTTTTAACAGCTTGCAGTTATTTTCGGACATCTTGCTTTCGGACGTTGAACCTAAACACATTGTTCACAACAAAGATATCAAAACAGTAGTTCTAACGCCATGCAAACATTTGAATTTTAAAACGATTTTGTTTTAAATGTTATATATATCGATGATGTACATGCATTACGTTGTAAAGAAATATGGTTATGCCTAATTTACAGTCCTGAGTGTTGCAGTTTTTTAATACAAAGATACAACATTGATTTAAGAAAATATTTTCAGATTATAATATATATATATATATATATATATATATATATATATATATATATATATATATATATATTATTTCAGCTTAAAAAAGAAAAAAGTTAAAAACTGATTATGAACCAAATTCAGTTCCAGAAATGTATAATCCCAATCGGTGTTTTTATCATTATTTTAGTTAACTCACATGTACACTCAATTCAGGAAAACTATTGTATTATATTTCACACAATCATAGTTACCACTTTCATCATTTATTTAATATGTCAATAAGCTTGATTGGTAATTGTCGGTTCAGCTCGGGTAATGCTTTAAAGTACCCTGTGTACTCTTAAGTAAACTTTAATGTACCCCGGGTACGCTAAATATACTTAAACTACCGTTGGTCTGTCTATCAGTGCAGTCACTCACAAACTTTTCAGTGCTTTATCTCAGAAACTCAATATAAGTTTTCAACATGAAACTTTATGGGTGTATAAATATAGCTGAGGAGAGGTGCCATGCACAAGAACCATAACCCGTCACTTTCTGATATAAGAGTTATTGCGCTTTGTTGTTTTTGTATGATGTAACTAGGGCTATATCTCAGATACTATATAAGATTTTAAAATGAAACTTAATGGGTGTATAATTATCAATGCACGAGAACCATAACCGTATACTTTCTTACATAACGGTTATTGCCCTTACTAATTATTGTTATTTTATGATGTAACTTTTCAGGGCTATATCTCATTTATAGAACCATGCATAAGAACCACAACCCTTCACTTTCTTAAATAAGAGTTATTGCCCTTTGTTGTTTTTGTATGATGTAACTTTTCAGGGCTTTATCTCAGAAACTATAAATACAAGATTTCAACATGAAATTTTATGGGTGTATAATTGTCAATGAGAATAAGTGCCATGCACAAGAAACATAACCCTAGTACATATGTACATGTCTGATGTTACTTTACATGACTCTATCACAGATACAATACATGAGTTAAAGATGAAATTTAATGGATGTTAAGATATCAATGAGGAGAGGTGTCATGCACAAAATCTATAACTCTACACTTTCTTAAATAAGAGTTATTGCCAATTGTTTTGTTTTTTTATGTTGTTGCTTTTAAATAAGTGAGATAAGGGTACAACCCTTCAAATAAACTTTTCTGTTAGTTCTGCACCCATCAATAATCAAAATTTATTTGGCGGGGGATATCAATTTAACGAATTTGCTTATTATTAGTCTAAACGTTGAAATAGACTTAATATTTTAAGTAGCAATGAGAATATAAGACACAACAGACTCTTCAGTCATCAGTATTATGTTAGCATATCTTTAGTCGGTTACTGAACTAGGGCAAATAAAGTTGAAGTTTATCAGGTGGTCTAAAAGTCCTCACCGCCTAGCAGATAAGTCTACAAAGTATTTTAAAACCGGTTCGTGAACATGAAATGATAAGTCATTTACGCCATCGGGATTATTTATTTTAAGTCAATATGTTTTTGGCACAGAAGGATTTTATTAATATTTTGTTGAGTTCTCAGATTAATCGAGCCCGAAGCACTTCCTGCTACAAAAACTTATTTTCGAGAAACAACACATATTGATAATTTCCATTTTAATGTCGTGCGGGTCTTAACAGTGAAGTGATCGAGTCGCACAGATATGTTTGCCGCACTCCATGAATCAGAAGTCTGCGTCTCAGGACTAGTCTCGATAAACTGAATCATGATCCTGTCGCAATATTGTGGGATGCTTTTTCATGACCAAACATTTGGCAGTCTGGAAATAAAGTAAAAATCATTCATACTTAACTTAAACAACAACATTTGTTTGCAATAAGAAAAGCATATATTCACTAGATTAAGTGTTCACAAAAAATACTATTTCTGAAAATAAAATTGCAAGAACGATAGTTTGACAGTGAAAAGTATTCATGTTTTATGCATCATAAATATACAATCACATTAAGACACTGAAAAACAACTTTTCATACAAAATTATATAATGGAGCAAAGAGAATGCTTTTTTTCATTATATGACACATTCATAAATTTAAATATGAGTAATCTTCTTGTTTAACCTTTTTTCAGGGTTATTTGAAAAAAGTGGGACTCTATAACACAGTTTGATCCTCAGGTTATGATATTACATATGAAATATCATGTCCTTTATAAATTAAAAGAAAATGCAAGGCTCTAAAAACCAATGCACCAACAGAAAGGTACGATGATTATATTCTACATTCTCCCATTATTTTGTTGAATAAAAGTTAATGCAGATCTTTACTAAGCAAACTAGAGCTTTGTCACAGACGTGACAAATACCCCCACGTGCCGCATTGACACAGACTATTTTGCATGCCGTCTTCACAAAACAAGAGAATCAAATTTATGGCGATTTTTAAGAATGATAATGCCATTATCATTTATGGCAATTTCCACCTTTGAACTCTTGAATTCTTTAGCATGACATGCAGTCCAAATTTATGGCCATTTTTTTACTTTTGAACTCCAAGTGTGACCTAGACCTTGGAGTTATCCACATAATTCTTTTGCATGACACATCGTCCAATGACTGTGAACAAATGTACCATGTATTTTTAAAATCTCACAATAAATGACATAGTTATGGCCCGGACAAGATCATTTATGGCCAATTTTGACCTTTGAACTCACAGTGTGACCTTGACGTTGCAGATATAGACGTAATTCTTTTGCGCGACACACCATCCAATAATGGTGAACAAATGTGCCAAATGATTTTAAAATCTCACAATGAACAACATAGTTATGGCCTGGACAAGCTCATTTATGGCCTTTTTTACCTTTGAACTCAAAGTGTGACCTTGAACTTGGAGTTATCGACGTAATTCTTTTGAGCGTCACACCGTCCAATGATGGTGAACAAATGTGCCAAATGATTTTAAAATCTCACAATGAATGACATAGTTATTGCCCAGACAAGCTCATTTATGGCCATTTTTAATCTTTGAACTGAAAGTGTGACCTTGACCTTCCAGATATTGAAGTAATTCTTTCGCGCGACACACCGTCCCATGATGGTGAACAAATTTGCCAAATGATTTTAAAATCTCACAATAAATGATAAAGTTATGGCCCGGACAAGCATTTGACCCTTGAACTCCAAGTGTGACCTTGATCTTGGAGATATCGACATACTTTTTTCACGCAACACACCGTCCCATGATGGTGAAAAAATGTACCAAGTTATTTTAAAATCTAACGGTAAATGACATAGTTCTGGTCTGAACAAATTTGGTTTAAAACACACTAAGTGACCCCGTGACCTAGTTTTTTACCCAGCATGACCCATATTCAAACTTGGCTTAAACATCATCAAGATACAACTTGTGACCATGTTTGGTGAAGATCGGATGAAATTTCAGGACAGACCGACCGACAGTACGACAAAGTGACTCCTATATAGAAATATAAAGCTAATTTATTACCATCAATGCAAACACTCCACAGCTGTTTCCATGGCGCTGTTTGTTGCAAGGTGGCGCTTTGAACTCTGAACTGAATTTTTCCAAACCACCTTTCACAATTTGCGCTCGTTGACACATGAACTGGCTGCAACAAATATTGTGTTGGTAAAAATCAACAAAAATCATGTGCCTATATACTTAAGTGGTACTTTATCTATACCAAATTGTTTTGGTAATCAGTTTTCAAACATATATATATATGTGAAGCTATTAACACATTATTTGAAACACATAAGTGTGAGAGATAGGACACAATAATAAATAAGAATGAACTAAGAAAGCAAGCTTAAATTTATATATAGCCTATCATTTTTAAAGTGTTGGTGGTCATTACAAGTTAATATTTAAGATAATGATCCAAATATAGAAAACAAATAAGATTTCCAAAGTTTTTTGAATATCTTGTTTTAGGTATATTGCCTGAGGAATGATAACTGGAACTGGCCAAAAAAGCTCCCTTAATGTGACCTTTGATCTCTTGTTAACGCATGCGCTGCAGCTTCTCTACATGGAGAACATATGTGGTAAGCTATATTAAAAATGGCATATTCAATTATCGAATCACAGTTTGGATAAGCTCAGAGACACACATTAAATGCACAAACACCAACTGCTACTGTGACTGCAATATCAAGCAGGTAAGACAAAAAATGAATTACAGCTTTGAACCTTACCAGAACAAATCGAACAAGGCCTTGTTGTTACCACCCAACGAGTCATAAATGAATACAGTCCTGGACATAACACTTGCAACCAGCAAAACCCAGTGATTGTTGCCTTTACATTATGGCAGCATAACTAGATCATACATATTGAAGTCCACCTACAATTATAAATTATAATGTAACTTAAACAATGTATACATTACTAAACAGTGAGAAATTTGCTCAAATTACTTCAAAGAAGTATAGTGGCATGCTAGAATCAAGTACAGTTTAAGTTGTCAGACTATATGGTACTCCTGGAACAACTTTGTAGAGGTCATTTGCAAAGAACATGTAGATTTTATGAAGAACCACCACTTTTACATAAAAATTCATGTTATGTAAAACGAAGACTTTGGCATTCATATCTCACAGACATATCAAGTCATTACCACTGCCACCTTCATCAACATAATTATTGGACACATAGAGAACTACTATATCTCACTACATACAAAATGTGGAAGCCCTAGATCCTAGAGTTAAGGACAAGAATATTTTAAAAGTTTTCACAAAATAAGCAAGCAAGAAGTGTATATAATGTTCAATTTTGTGACCCACGGGTAAGGGGCAAATTTGACCCAAAGGGCGATAAGATGTTACTGCAAACCAAATTTGGTAGCCATAGTCCGAATGGTTTTCAACAAGATTTTTTTTTAAATTTTCACAAAATAGGCGCATTATAAGCGTTTATTCAGGGGTTTTTTTTACTAAGAAAGTGACACCGATATTCGGCGTCTTCCCCTACCAGAATTTTTCCCCTAAAAATACAATTTCCCCTCCAAAAATGTAATTTTTCACCAATATATAATATTTTACCCTCAAAGAAATGTTTTTTTCTTTTGGGAAGTCGACACTTATCCAATTTGTACCGTGTACAACGATCTCGCTCTCTCTCTCTCTCTCCCGACGAACACTCAAACCTGGGAATACCAGTGATTCTAAATATAGCTCTTAAATTACGTAATGGAAACCGGGCAACTTATCGTATTAATCATGGGACTATTTTACTGGATTCCGGTCTTGCGCGAGAATGGCGTTTCGTCAATTAATTACCGAAAACCAGTCGAATTTTCATCCGGGTTATGTGAAAGCCAAGATATAAACTTTAAAACAGAAAAAAGTCTCACAATTGGCGTTCATACACGAACGAAATAAAACGTTCGGACTCGGAAAATATTAATTGCGTCGACGCATTTTCTAAGAATGAATCATCAAAAACCGTTGAAACCCAGCAGAACTCGGAGGTACATGTAATAAACATCGAACATTGTGAAAGTGAAAGTACATAATCGGCAGCTGCCGCACCTTATCCTTCCAATACTGTAGCAGATCTAAATCATCTACCCATTCATCATGAAATTGAAATCACAATATTAACATCGTCCCCCGGCCCCAGTTGAAAACATTTCCCATTATTAGATCTACCCCTGCAACTTTATTTAGGACTTTGACTTTAATATCATACTTGTTCATGTGTTTAAAAACAAAAAGGTCAGAGACATGCCTCTTTTTCTAAAAATAAACATTTAGTCTGTAGGTGAGTTATAGACATTGAAATGAACAGTTTTTATTTTTTCCCCAAATATGTCTCTTTCACGCTCTATTTTCCCCTTTTACCCAGCGTCCAGCGTCTTCCCCTTTTTCTAAAAAAAACCCCTGGTTTATTCAATTTTGTGCCCCCCCCCCCCCCCCGGGCATAATTTGAACAAACTTGGTAGAGGACTTTAAGATGTCACTTCATACCAAATTTGGTAGCCCTAGGCCCAATGGTTATGGACAAAAATGATTTTTAAAGTTTACCCTAAATTAGCCATTTATAAGCATATGTTCAATTTTGTGACCCTCGGGGCAGTTTTAAATTTGACCCCAGGGGCATAATTTGAACAAACTAAGAAGAAAACTAATACATGTCAATACATACCAAATTTGGTAGCACTATGCCATACAGTTATGAACAAGTAGATTTTGAAAGATTTCACAAAATAGGCCTTATATAAGCATATGTTCAATTTTGTAACCCCAGAGCAGGGTCAAACTTGACCCCAGGGACATAATTTGAGCAAACTTGGTAGAGGACTATAAGATGTCACTACATACCAAATTTGGTAGCCCTAGGCCCAACGGTTATGGACAAAAAGATCTGTAAAGTTTTCACAAAATAGACCCTATATAAGCATATGTTAAATTTTGTGACCCTCGGGGCAGTTTCAAATTTGACCCTAGGAGCATAATTTGAACAAATTTGGTAGAGGACTATTAGATGTCTCTACGTACCAAATTTGATAGCCCTATGCCCAATATTTATGGATGAGAAGATTTTGAAAGATTTCACAAAATAGGCCTTATATAAGCATATGTTCAATTTTGTAACCCCAGAGCAGGGTCAAATTTGACCCCAGGCGCATACTTTGAACAAATTTGAAATAGGTTCATCCAAGGAACATTACTGAGAATTTTCATCAGAATTGGACCAGTAGTTTAGGAGAAGAAGATGTTTAAAGGAAAAGTTAATGCACGGACGGACGCACGCAGGCACGGACGGACGCACGCATGGCGGACACAGGACCATGACATAAGCCCGCTGGCCTTTGGCCAGTGGAGCTAAAAATCAATTAAGGAAGGGAGGGAGCACCCCTCCCTAACCCAACCATAAAGGCCCCTGGGCATCTGAAATATGATCACAAACACTAATAATCATATTATAATGATAAAACCCGGTCACCACTGTCGATAAATTGGAAATTGTTATGATTGTGAGATATAATGTAAACATTTGCATACAGATCAATCTTTTTTCTTCAAGCCAAACACAAAACAACAATGCAAAATTAAAGTTTTAAAGGTTTTCAATGGGTACAAATACTAGGGTATTTATCTAGACATTGGATAAGTTGAAAAACATGAAAATATCATCAAACATCTTAAATATATTTAATTGTAAAATATGTTTTTCTTGATTTTTCTCCAAACTTTACACAAATATGGGTGATATAAAAAATAACTAGAAATGGCGCGGCAGAGGCCGACGTGTATCCCCACGCCGCATGTTTGACCCAGGGGTGCCCCAGGGTTGGTAATGGGGCTATGCATAGTTGAGATTGAACGTATTGTCATAAGATAAGTTCGGTATCAATTAGATGTGAATCGGTGTAGAAATAAAGAAATTATAGTAAAAGGCAATTTTGGGTGGGCGTGGCCTATGTGGGCCGGGTGCCCCAGGGTTGGTAATGGGGCCATGCATAGTTGAGATTAACCATAATGTCATAAGAGAGGTTCAGTATCAATTTGAAGTGAATCTGTGTAGAAATGAAGAAATTATAGTAAAAGGCAATTTTGGGTGGGCGTGGTCTATGTGGGCGTGGCCAATGTGGGCGGGGCACCCCAGGGTTGGTAATGGGGCCATGCATAGTTGAGATTATCCGTATTGCCATAAGAGAGGTTCAGTATCAATTTGAAGACATTCGGTGTAGTCTCCGGTGCACTCAAAATGTGCAGCTCCATGAGATACACATGCATGCCAAATATCAAGTTGCTATCTTGAATATTGCAAAAGTTATGACCAAGGTTAAAGTTTTGGGACACACACACACATACAATGACAGACAGGCAAAAAACAATATACCCCCGATCTTTCGATCCAGGGGCATAAAAATGAGTAAAAATCTCTGACCCGGCCCCAACTCAACCCACATAACTTTTGACCCTGGGTTCAGATCAAAATTCCAAATAGTGCAGGGTCGCACATATGCTCATAGCTACCATGTGTGTAAGTTTCAAGGTTCTAGTGCTTATAGTGTAGGAGGAGAAAGTGGCCAGGACGGACGGACAGATGGACAGACGGAAGATGGAGATAACCACAATATCCCCACTTTTTCTCCGAAAAGCGTGGGGATAATGAAGCCTAAATGAAAATTTTTCCTCAAATTTTAGATGTTAAGTTATGGCAACAGTTTTGTTTGTATTGCATAGGGAAAGGGTTCAAGTTTTATAAATGAGTAGGGCCGTTCTGTCAGATGTAATCACTTTTTCACCACAAAAGATGTTAACCAAATGTTTTGAATTTTTTTTTATAAATGTACATGTCTTTTGCACTTAATAAAATCCCATTAAAACATGTTATCAATATTTTGTGTGTTTTGTCAACATGCAGTATGTTCTTAAGCAAAATATAAATACAAAATCAGAAGTGTTCTAAAACAAGGGCTGTTTGTAAAACATGCATGCCCCCCATATGGGCTGTCCGTTGTAGTGGCAGCCATTGTGTGATACGTTTTTTGTCCCTGTGACCTTGACCTTAGACCTAGTGACCTGAAAATCAATAGGGGTCATCTTCGAGTCACGATCAATGTACCTATGAAGTGTCATGATCCTAGGCAAAAGCGTTCTTGACTTATCATCCGAAAATCATTTTACTATTTCGGGTCACCGTGACCTTGACCTTTGACCTAGTGACCTCAAAATCAATAGAGGTCATCTGCGAGTCATGATCAATCTACCCATGAAGTTTCATGATCCTAGGCATATGCATTCTTGAGTTATCATCCGGAAACCATTTTACTATTTCGGGTCACCGCGACCTTGACCTTTGACCTAGTGACCTCAAAATCAATAGGGGTCATCTGCGAGTCATGATCAATCTACCCATGAAGTTTCATGATCCTAGGCGTATGCGTTCTTGACTTATCATTAAAAAAACATTTTACTATTTCGGGTCACCGTGACCTTGACCTTTCACCTAGTGACCTCAAAATCAATAGGGGTCATCTGCGAGTCATGATCAATGTACCTATGAAGTTTCATGATCCTAGGCCCAAGCGTTCTTGAGTTATCGTCTGACACCACCTGGTGGACGGACCGACCGACAGACCGACATGAGCAAAGCAATATACCCCCTCTTCTTCGAAGGGGGACATAAAAATTATGGAAACAAGATGCGTTTGTGAAACACAATGTCCCCCTATATGACGTTTGACTTTGAAGGATGACCTTGACCTTGTGAAGGATGACCTTGACCTTTCACCACTCAAAATGTGCAGCTCCATGAGATACACATGCATGTCAAATATCAAGTTGCTATATTCAATATTGCAAAAGTATTCATAAAATAAGCTTTTTGGGCCACATATATTTGACCTCTGACCTTGAAGGATGACCTTGACCTTTCACCACTCAAAATGTGCAGCTCCATGAGATGCACATGCATGCCAAATATCAAGTTGCTATCTTCAATATTGCAAAAGTATTTATAAAATAAGCGATTTGGGCCACATATATTTGACCTCTGACCTTGAAGGATGACCTTGACCTTTCACCACTCAAAATGTGCAACTCCATGAGATACACATGCATGCCAAATATCAAGTTGCTATCTTCAATATTGCAAAAGTATTCATAAAATGAGCGATTTTGGCCATATATATTTGACCTCTGACCTTGAAGGATGACCTTGACCTTTCACCACTCAAAATGTGCAGCTTCATGAGATACACATGCATGCCAAATATGAAGTTGCTATCTTCAATATAGCAAAAGTTATTGCAAAATGTTAAAGTTGGCGCAAACAGACAGACCAACAGACAGACCAACAGACAGACCAACAGACAGACCAACAGACAGGGCAAAAACAATATGTCCCCCACTACCATAGTGGGGGACATAAAAATTGAAATGTTCATGTTTTTTAACACATATTTTTCAAAACTATACCCCTAAAAGTTTTTTTTCCTGGCCTCAAAGCAGTGTATCTTAAAGTAAAAACTCAGGTTTATCAAAATATAGGATGGCCTTCAAATATATGTGAAGTTTCTTTTTTATTATATAAGAAAATCTGCAAAAACTAGCTTTTGCCAAAACTGTATACAATTTTCAAACATTTGTACACTTAATTGGGACACTTACATGACTTTTATATACAAGTTAAATAAGCAAACCATTCAACATAAAAAATTATATAAATACTTTTTAAATTTTTATTACATTTGACTATACAAAATAATGTTTCCCCAAATAATGTTCTGTGCTAGAAGGTCCGTTTGATGATTTAAGGTTGATGTTTAGAGATTTAAGGTTATTTGTACTTGACAACTTTAGATTTCATTTATTCTAAAAAATACCCAAACAGTCAGTAATATAGAATACAAATTAAATTGACATAAAATATTCTGATAAAATTATAAGATAAGTTACAGGGAACTTGAATTGTTTGCTGAAAGGATCTAGCATGATTTAAGGCCAAACCTGTACACTTGGGACATTTTCAAAATGGATGAAAATCTGAAGAAAAATAGAATAACTTTTATATGTATTTTATTTTAGGTATTTTTGTGGCCCTTAGTATGTTTATAACCGATGGGATATCAGAGGCATAAGGAATCTCCATAATTATGCAGTGTGTCATAGATCTGTATTTCCCATAAAAAAACACATATATTTCACAAATTGTAGATACATTTGACCTGGTTTTCAATATATTTCACATAGTTGTATATATTTGACTTTGGTTTCATAATTTATCTTGTTCTACAGCGATTTTCCTTGTCCAATTGGGAAAAGTACCCGTACCGGTCCAATTGGGAAAAATCGAGTCGTGAAAACCTCAAAATTGGGAAAAATCGAGTCGTAAAAACCTCAAATTGGGAAATTGGTGTATTTGATTTTTTGCTCCCAAATACTTTAAAATTGATAAACAAGTGTTTTCAAGCTGTCAATATTATATAAACCTAGGTTCAAGCTATAGAGCTGCAAAGGGAAACTAACTAAATTTTTTTTTTTTTTTATAACTTTAATTGGGAATTTAAGGAAAGCAATTGGGAAATTAGTATTTTTTTCGTCATTGGGAAAGTGCCGTTTACCGGTACTTTATAAAGAAGGAGGAAAATCGCTGTTCTATATAATAAAGATCTATTTGACATTGCTCTCTATATGCTGGAGATCTATATGCTGGGCACTGTTCTCTATACAAATGGATAGCATACCTTGTTCTCTAAATATCAAATGATGTTCTCTACATATTAAACATTGTTCTCTATGGCATTGACCTTGATCTTTAAATATCAGACATTATGCCTCTTCTATATGTTGGAATTTGATATCTATATATAAGACATTGCTCTCTATACTTGAAGTTGATCTAATATTGTGTTCTCTATATATTGGGCGCTTTTCTATAAATATTGAACATGGTTCTGTATACAAAATACATGTTTATATTTTTTTATAATATTTGACCTCTTTTTCTATATAAATATGTGTCTTGTTCTAATAAAACTGGGCTAAATTCATGTGCGTAAAGTGTCGTCCCAGATTAGCCTGTGCAGTCCGCACCGGCTTATCAGGGACGACACTTTCCGCTTAAACTTGATTTTCGGTAAGAAGGGACTTCCTTCAAACTAAAAATACCATTAAAGCGGAAAGTCTCGTCCTTGATATGACATGAATTAAGCCCAGTTTTCTCAGAACAAGACACATATAATTCACTGTTCTATATTTAGACCTTGCTCTCTATATATTAAACATTATATTCTCTATATATTGGACCTTGTTCTTTATAAATTAGACCTTGTTCTTTTTATACTTTATACATTAAACACGATGTCCTCTTACTTGACCTTCCTCTGTAATACAATATATCCTCTATATATTTTGGTAATGTGTCATTAAAAATGAATGAAATAATAATAAGTGCTGTACCGTTGTTTATCGAAGGTTTTAACATGGTTTTTAGTTTAGATGTGTAGGAATTGTACCACAAGGGTGACAGTCTGCATGGTTTAATTATAAGTGTCTGAAAGACTTTGTCATCCATCATATTTGACATTTGACCATGTTCAACTTTTATTTTGGCTTTTTTTCAGTTGCTTTTGAATGCTTTATTAAATCGAAATTTAATCATTAGTTCTGCTATAATGTAAGTTTGTTTTCACTTTCTGGAGGTTTATAAGAAAAACATTCATTTTATGTCCCAAGTGTACATGTACAACATTTAATAACCAACTTCAGGCTAACATTGAAGATTATTGGAGAAACAGTTTGATTAAAATTGACATTAATTTGAGAAGAGGAAATGTATTTTTGTAATAATGTTATGGTAAAGTCAAATATACTTCCCACACATTATCATTTATATGCTTATATTTTTCTTCTGAAGACAAAATATGGAGACATACCCATATAGTAAGAGTAGTTCACCCCCAGAGTGAAGAAACCACCTTTTTCTCTTGGAGATTACACCCTTCTGTGTACTTCTTTCCAGAAAATTAGTGCCTTTGTTTATTTTTTAAAAGCTATAACCTGTCCATCAAACATGATAAAAATTTCGTACACTTGGGACAATACGATATTTGTCTTGCAAAAAAAGTTCACAGGGTTTTGGCATCAAATTTTCAGTACATCTAGTGATAAGCATTAATGGTTTGAAGAAAATGATGTAAAACCTTGAAAATTCTATCTTATGAAAAATTTAAAATAACTTTCTTGCAAAATGTACACTTGGGACAGGGACAAATTCTGACCACATTTAGTATTCAGCTGTTCAAAATTTACATGAACAAATAATTGTATAAATACCTGTACAAATGTGTAGAAAAAACATGTGACAGGTTAAAAGGACACTTTTTGCCTATAAATATTGAAGCACTTTATGATGCCACCTCTTAATATACGTGAAGAGAGTTGAAAATTGTGGCACAAAATTGACAAGAACATCATTGCTTTGAACACTTGCTACAAGAGATATCAACCTAAGTTATAAGAAGCATTGTTTTATTTTTCTTAAAGCATATGCATTTTTATATTCATTAAATGATGGCAATACCTAATATTTCTGAAAGTTTTATTGAAGTATAGAATTGAAAATTGCCTTTAACATAAAATGTCACGCAAAACCAGTACACTTGGGGCAATTTTAAGGATATTTTTCAATATATTTTGTTAATGAAGCAAGTTATTGAGAAGAATTTTCACATTTAAGTTAATCACATGGAAACACTTCTGTAAGATAAAAAAAGAACTCAAACATGCTTAATGGTAAGAAAATAAATGCATGTTTTATTTAGGCTTCATCATTTTTTTAATCACCCATAGGATATGATGCGGCATTTGTCTTTACGGAATATAAAAAAATCAATCATTTTTACCCGGAAGTTGGCGCTGTAATAAATTTGCTATTCTTTGTGTTATTTTACCAAGCTTGATTAGGAATTTTTGAAAACGCGCCATGGAGATTTTCTTTCACCATTAAAAATAATAGTTCACGGATTCAAACCATAATTCCTGATTAATATGTTGCTACAGTGGATTCCTGTTCTTAGCATACCATGTCAGCAAAAATTATGCTAATAACAGGAATATGCTATTAACAGGAACACACATTTTAGCATAAATATAGCAACTGGGGGCATACAATAAGTCAAATATGTTAATAATTGATCGTCAAAGTGAAATTTAAATTCAACATTGTATATGATTGATGTTTAAGATAACTATTTATCAAATGGAATTGTATTCTAAGGTGTTTGCATTTACATTTGAGCATATTTTTGCAGATTTAAAGCATATTTTCTTGGCATTCTGAGAATGTTATATGCTATAAAGACTAAGTGAATTCTGAATATTGGGGTTAAAAATTATGCTATTAATAGAAGAAAAATACATTAAAATTTAAGAATTAATCTGTGCTTTGACATTCAATATGCTAACAAGGGACAAAATTGTCACAAAACCAGGTTTTCATTGTGAAAAAAAAATCTGATAAAGGGAGAAAACTCAAACTGAACTTTTGAAATGAACAAACAAAATTAACCCCCTTTGTAAGTTTGTTTTTTAAAATCTATTTTTAGTCGTGGCAACCTTGACATTGGAGATATTGATGTGATTCTTTCGTGCGACACACCGTCCCATGATGGTGAACAAATGTGCCAAATGATTTTAAAATCTCACAATGAATGACATAGTTATGGCCAGGACAAGCTCATTTATGGCCATTTTTGACCTTTGAACTCAAAGTGTGGCCTTGACCTTGGAGATATCGACGTAATTATTTCGCGCGACACACCGTCCAATGATGGTGAACAAATGTGCCAAATGATTTTAAAATCTGACAATGAACGACATAGTTATGGCCTGGACAAGCTTGTTCCGCCCGCCCGCCAGCCAGCCCGCCCGCATTCACCAATCTAATAACCAGTTTTTTCCTTCGGAAAACCTGGTTAATAACAGAAATATGCTATTATCAGGTATGCTAATAAGTGGAATCCAGAAATTATCCTTCAGTCTGACAGAATTTTGTAGCCTGTCAGACCAAACATCTGACAGATTATTTTACATTTTGCGGTGTCTGACTTGGCTTCTCACTTTTGAGTCCATGATGCTAAATGTTTAAGATTCAACACTAGTTTCCTCAACCTCACGACACCAGAGCTCCTGTGATACAAATATACTTAAGTGGTATAAAGAGATATTTTTTTCCCTGCAAATTGCGTTTAGTTCCTCACTTCTGGTTAAAAACAAACCTGTTACCCTCCGATTGACTGTCAATTTAAACAGCAAACTCCAATACATATTCCTGTTTATATTCTTGTATGAAAATGTCCACAACATATGGGCGTAGTTATATGGGGACTGAATATTCAAATACATGTAGATTAAGAAGTACAGTAAATGACATGACAAAATGCTGTTAAGACATATCATCATCCTTAAAGTAACATTACTATTCAAAATCAACGAAAATTTCGTACAATTGTTCGTAAAATAAACTTAATCAATTAAAAATCAGTGTTCCTTATGGCAATTGCCGAAATTTCAACGTCAGATGTGATCTGGTAAAATAGATGTTTGTAGATACAAAATGCTCGTTTTTATTATTGTTTTGCATATCTATTCATACGACACATGAACACATAAATGGTGTTCGTGTGTCGTATAAATAGATATATTTCGCGGGAATTAATTGTGGCCACAAATAAATAAAAACGAGCATTTTGTATCTACTAAAATCTATGTAATAATACCACATCTAGCGTTGAAATTTTGGCTATTGCTATATGGAACACTGATTGTTCAGGTGTTGCCTTTATTTTACAAAATACTTAACACAATTTTCGTTGATTTTGAGCGCTATAGAGACTTTAATTCTAAACGAGCTATACATGACATTATTCTTAAAGGGGCCTTTTCACAGATTTTGGCATTTTTTTAACTTATTCATTAAATGCTTTATATTGATAAATGTAAACATTGGATCGTAAAAGCTCCAGTAAAAAAACAAGAAAAAAATTAAAAAAAGGAAAAGAGCATTGCCCGGAACAGGTTTCGAACCAGTGACCCCTGGAGTCCTGCGAGAGTCCTGAAGTAAAAACGCTTTAGCCTACTGAGCTATTCCGCCGAGTACACATTCTTGACGTATTTTATACCTCATATAAGCAATCTTCGTAGTTTCACAAAATTTAACGACAAAAAAAGAACTCTCCAAATTATTCAATCGTTTCGCGTTGCAACGCTTTATAATTTTTAGGTTTTAAAATCGTCAAAAGATGCATATAATGGCTATATTAGAGCATGGTTAATGTTCGGTATTACTGTTTCCTCACAAATATCATAACTAAAACGAAAACTTACGAATCTGAAACAACTTTTTTCAATTTTGTCAATTTACCAAAGCGTGAAAAGATCCCTTTAAGAGGGGCATTTCAGAATAAAGATAAAAAGATACAAACGCTTCGCAGTGGAAAAATTAAACAACTTGTAATTCAGACACAACTCACATTTTACCTGTTGTTAGCTTTGAACAAGCTAATTGGCCTCGGTGAAAAATAATTTACATTGAGATTGAGAAAAGTCCTCGAGAACTCAGTGCCCCAGATAATTATTTGGGAAATAGGGTTTTCAACCATTGATTTTGAAAAATAGGGCGATTCCATTCTTCATATAGAGTGAAATGAGTAATAAAAATGCATACCTTAAAATAATTGCTGATTTACTTCCGTTGACGCTGCACACTTGTATTGATTCAATAGAACTGTAAACTATCATCATAAATTTTAATAAACTGATGTTTCGTAATATCTTTAATCCTTGAAACTGTCCATGATATAAACTTTAAAAAATGTTGACAATTTCTAACCAATGACATGCCTTTTTATACTTTTGACAGGTTTGTTAAGTCACAGACTTTCCATCGTGTTTTTTGGATGTCAACTCAACTGCTGTAGACACAGTTTCTAACAAAATCTATAACACGAATGATTCGGCACTTATTGGCTCTTGCTTTCTTAATACGAAAAAGTTTGCCATCGGCTGATATTTTGGGCGTAACAATCTCGGACGTCTTTCGACCTCTCTCTGCTATTTTTATTTTGCATCGTAATAGAAACTGAAAGTACAGACGCTTTACAAAAACATGCACAATGAGCGACGAATTAGGTCAGATTGAAAACGCATAGCGTTTGAATAACTATGACCGTTTGCTGGGCTTGCTGAATGTAAGCGTCACCGCGTTACGATAATAATTCCAAAGAGAAAATACCTTAAATGAGCAAAGCATTTTTAATCGAAGTTTTGTATCGTTAATTTGACGAATTTGCGTAAAAGTCAAATTCATTGCGTTTTCAATACTCATGATATTGTATTTCTTTGCATTTTTATACATTTTAATAGGGTGAAAGACGCAGATACGCAGCTTATCTGGGGCACTGAGAACTGGTTAAGAGACATGATATTTTGCCTTTTGGGATAATTGTAAAAGTTAGAACAGCAGATATACATGTATGGGGAGAACGAGAAAAGTAAACAATGTTAACCAGAAAGGCACAATCACAGGCAATCGGCACCTGTGTCGGAAGCAATTATTAAGAATCATTAAGAAAGTAAATCGATAGAAACAGAGAACCTACACTTGCGCACCCTTTGAGCCATTCTAATCAGTCATCGTCGTGATTTTCGCAAAAGTTTTAACAGCCGTTAGACATTTATGATCGATTTTCTTATTAAGCGAATGGCAACAATTTTTTGATCGACTAGTTTGCAGCCAAAATATAAAGCACTTACCGCGTGTCAATGTTAAAATTTAAATAGGTCGTCACATAAACTTGCACAAGATGTGAAAAAGGCACCATCATGGGGGCAGCCATTTTTCCAAACAAACCAGTTTCGCAAGGGAAACGGCAAATATAACAAGAGTTCTGATTGGCTAATGCCATAATCTAAAAATAAATGCTGGTCGAGCAGGATTTTTCTGCTCGAGCCGAAAAATTGCTGGTCGAGCAGTAAATTTGCTGCTCGAGCAGCATTTTGCTGGTCGATGCTGCTCGAGCAGCATTTTTTTCTGCTCGAGCAGAAGTTAAAGTTTCGACCCCTTTGGTATCCCATAGGAAACTGTATACAAACGGGGACAATGGGCAAATTGACCCGATTTGAACTAGATAAAACCGGACTGGAAACGGGATAGGACGGGATAGGATCGAGCTGCGCGTAGCGCGAAATGTGTATGAGTGTCATTTAATCATATTGTAGATTTTTTTTCTGACGAAAACTACACGTTCACATGTTCACATCCCGTTCTGCATTTTCTTCAGAACGTGGTCGAACTGTCTGAGAACGTGCTTGGTGTATGGGCTCCTTAATTATTCACATGCTTTGTTAAATAGCAGACCTAACAAATAATCGATTTTTCACGGCGTAACTTGCTTTTTTTTTTAATCAAATTGTTTTATAACTTAATTTAACAAAAAAATGTTATCAGCATTCTGTTTGAGGTATTGTCATAATATAACATGCCTTTGATGTTCTACTCCTCTTGATCGAAAACCAATGTTTTGTAATTTTTTCTAGATTCATTCCGGTGACGTTTCCAGACTTCGTCATGCTGTATCATCTGTACAATTGGCAAATAACTGAGCCTTGTTCTAAGAAAACTGGGCTTAATGCATATGCGCAAAGTGTCATCCCAGATTAGCCTGTGCAGTCCGCACAGGCTAATCATGGACGATACTTTCCACCTAAACTTGATTTTTGGTAAGGAGGGACTTCCTTGAAACTAAAAATACCATAAAAGCGGAAAGTATCGTCCCTGATTAGCCTGTGCGGACTGCGAAGGCTAATCTGGGACGACACTTTACGCACATGCATTAAGCCCAATTTTCACAGAACGCGGCTCAAATGAGGAACTTTGAAAAAGAAGACAGCGGACATTTTCCTTGTAAGAAGCGAAGATCCGTATTTCATGTCTGGCAAAGCGAGCAGACTATCTGGTAGCCGAGTAAGCGGATAATGGGATTCTTACTGGAATGTAACCCGTCATATTCACGCATTGGTCACGCAAGTTGTTGTTATTGCAGTTGACAGTCAATAGATACCTCATTATTGAAACTGACAGAATATGACGCATGCGTTGCTAAGGCAATCTCTATGACCATATTTTCATTTGGATTAAGACTATTGTTTGACCTTTTTAACTGAAGGACACGTTAAGCTAGTAGCTATAACGATATCGGCGTTCTTTCAGGTTAGAAATATGCATATATCAGCAGATTCAATCATTTCCAACTGATTGTTATTTTTCATTTTGTACTCATTTTTCCGACCATAGTGTGCAAGAAGGAAAACGATTTATGATATATGAGCATTTTTCTGCGTTGTTTTCTGTTATTCGCCGTTTTGTCAGATGTTTTGAAAGATTTCAATTATGAAACTCACTCGTATATTCAAAAAATGGGTATGCCTGCACGTGTTGTTTCTTTAAAGTCGTTCAACGTTTTAATTTTTATGGCGCATGTAAAAAGGAAAAAGTTAATGTATCTTTTAAATATTGAAACGTATTCTGGTAGAATTTCTAGGGAACACGGTACATAAAAGTTGACACCACAGTGATCATATTCCTTGGGCGTTAATATTGAAACCATCAGTTGTGAAGGACTGAGATTTCATTATTAAAATAATTATGACTCACACATTCATGGGGGTTTGCCACTTTCGTCAACGAAAGTTGCACATGTCTTGACAATACCAAAACTTTCTTCTGAAATTAAAAGTATGTAGAGTTGTGAAGTCTGAACAATTTAGTAAATATTTTAAAGATATTGGTGGCAGCCGAGGACCCAGGGTTGGTGGTCGAGCAGTTGTTGCATCGGTCAGTGGTAGCCTAGATACAAAGGTAAGGTCAGCAGGATGTGTGTTGCGTCATGCACCTCGATTGGAAGTTCTAAACATTATATTGATTTAATATACATGCGTGCATGCGTGTATCATACTTTAAATTATTTAGAATAAAGTTCTCGACAGGCATTTGGTGTGATGGACGTTCGATATATAAAAAATAACATGTTTGAGTTTTCACTATTCATAATTCAAATAAAATTCTTTTCTAAAAAGACTAATATTATTATTGCAGTAAAATTCCTTGAATACCAAATTGTTAGTTAGAACATACATGTTAGATATAGGTTATTTAAATACGGAAAAAAAATCACGACATTTTTCGGCGTAAGCTGCATAAGCCAGCTTTTCACCTTAGCCTGACCTTTGTAAGTGTCCAATAAAATTCCAATAAAATTTCCCGCGGCTAGGTACGAATGAATACACTTCATTTATTCCATTGGCTGATTTGAGTTTACCACCAGAACATTGGAAACATATCCGCGTCTTTGTAACACTGTTTTACTGTATGAAACAATTTTATCTCGAATGAAAAGGCTTAATAGATAGAACAGTTTTACACTCAATTCTCGACATCAATACAGTTTGTGCGTACACCTTTTATTTTCAGAGTATTACCAGCGCAAGAGCGTTTATACTTAAAAGGCTATGTTCTCATATTCAGTTCTTACTTCCTTATTCCTGTCAACATGTTAACATGTAAAAGTATAAAGAGCAATGGAAGCGAGGCCTCACTTTAAAGCATTGCATTTCAACCCGCGAGTTCAGAGTTTATATACAGGTCATCACCGGAGTTGGCGGCCAGTAAAATAATCGTTATATAATAAAGACGCTATCCGTGAACTAGGTGACCTGGAATTTTCTTTAGACCAGAAATATGTTAAATGAAGATATTCAGCAATATAATTATGGTATGTAAATAATAGATTCTTAATGTGTTTTCAACAATACAATGATAAATATTATTGTTGATAAATTTAACAATAATTATTCGTCCATATTGCCTAATGTACTAAAGTGATATTATGAGCATGTAACAGTTTATAGGTGTCTATCGCAACCGTTGATTATTTTTGATGTTTCTACTTCATATACACTTATATTAATTAATACAGCATCATCATACTAAAACAATATACCAGAAAGAGAAAAATAATGCATTTGAATATCAACCGTACTTTCGTTTGACAACTGATCATGCGTTTACGAGTTGAACCTAAATTTAGTTTTAGTGCAGATTTGTTCATACGACACAAAGACACGAAATTGTTTTACGGATCATTTCAGCTTACAGGACTGGGTGGGTCACGTAAGAATATCGAATATAAAATATATTTTTATAAACAACTGGTAGCAAGGTGAGTTGCAGATAATTAATCAGTAACCACATTTTAACTAACTATTTTGACCTGTTAATTCTTTTCAGCTCAATTCAACATAGCAAAATGCCCATAATATCACTTTAAGCATTAGCACGATGATAATTGATACTGTTAATAATCGAATCAAATAGCAATGCCCGACAAACCACTAAAACAGGTTTGTTCGAAGAACGCGCCTTTAAATACGGATACTTCTCGTGTGGCCGGTTGACTCATATGTTTAAATTTCACTTCCATTCTTCTTGTGGTTTTCTGTTTTGTATCTATAGGTTTATGACCAGCAATATGTTATAATGTAAAATAAGCCGCGAAAACTCCCCGTAACATCCCGTACTGCGTGTGATGCAGCTAAGAACTGCACAGAAAAAGACTTTCGCTATCCTTGATCTCATTCATTAAACTATTTACGCCGTATATCTTTTTTAAAGATATTTCTTGTTTTTAATAACTTACAATTACATTCACCATTATAAAGTACTTATTATTTTTGCTATCAGAGGATTAGTATCAGCTTCCCTAAACCAAGCGCCATTAAACAGCGGCGGTGACGGGGTAATTTAAGGGGCAGTCTACAGTTTTTCTTGAAAATCCCCAGTCCGACAACTACTGGTCTGCAAAACACTTTCAAAACAAGGCCTTCAGTCACAACCTGAAAATAGATTCAGACGATATTCAGTGCAGCCCATCAACAGCTTAAAAGAAAATTATGCACAAAACAATGCAGAAAATGCTCTTTATATTGATATATGGGGTAAAATAGACCTTTTCGGGGGTCTCGGACCTTGGCCGTAAAAAAACATTTTTAGATAAAAACGGCAATCATACTTTTCTTTCCGGGGAAAATTACGGACACAGTCGACAACATGCTTTGCACTATCAAAGCAAATGCTTTCAAACTTAGTCAAACAAAATGGGTCATTACGCTTGAACTTTTTTGCACTGCTTACTTATTTAAACACACCGTTGAAATCTATCAAATGTCGACTGCTTCAAGATGGAAGTACATGTATTACTTCTCACTAAGCATGTTGTTGTTGACTAAAATTCAGGTAACTTAGTTTCGAATTACTGAAAACAAGTGAAATCACTAGAATATTGACAATTTATACTTACATTTCAGCTTCTGGAGTCAAAAGACAATTTTGTTTAGACCATACACCTTAAATTCAGGAAATTGACCGGGGCTAATGCGCATATAAGGCTAAACAACTATAGACTTCCTCCTTTAGTGGGAAATGCTGCTAAAGAGGACGGTCGGGAAACCGGACCGGCCTTGTGACAATATTTAACATTCTGGTAAATTTAAAGATTGTCAATTTCTAATACTAATATCTATGACATCATATCTATGACATTATGCTGCCCACTGATTTACTGATTCAATATTCAATGGCGTCGCTCTGGAGAGCGGCGATTTGTATGTAATGCATTTTTTTTCGCTTATGGGCGGAGAAGTTATTTTACGGATCAATGTATATATTTTTGTTTTAAGAATATCTTGCATAGAGGTGATTTTTTGTGTAAATAAGTGTAAATAAGTACTGCATTTGTGCCTATTACATTTATTACAACATTTATTCCCAATAATGCAAAGCTTATTGTTTTAATTAATAACTGATCCACAACTGATCACAGGGGAAAGATCACAGGGACTGGGCAAATACGCGAAACGTTCTGGTTTTGTATAAAAACAAAACATAATCAAAATATATTTATTTTGTGGTTTTTCTAAATTGCTTATTTAGTGGAGAATCAATGTAGTACGATATTTGATGACCTATCGCGCAAGCAAGTTTATTGGAAGGCGTACTGGTACGAAAACGTACAATGTATTAGTTTATTAATAGACATATAATTACAATCGCTATACACAACTTCATCAAATAGCAGTACATAAATGATGTAAGCCGGAATAGCTCAGTTGGGAGAGCATTAGACTGAAGTTGTTATGCAACAATCATCTAAAGGCCCCCGGTTCAATCCCGGGTTCCGGCACGAACTGAACAGTTCGGCGGCTGACAATTTTTGTTCAGTAAAGTTAATAAATATAATAAAGCTTTATTTTATGTACACATTTTAAAATCCATTTTACTACAATTGGACATTTTTATTAAAATTAATGGATGCCGCGTGGTGACAACGTTAATTAAAATTTCTTACATCACTTAAATATCTTAATTACAGAGGTGTATTCATTTTGTAAAGAGAAAATCGACTTTTTTCACTTGAGCAAAACTTAAGTCGAGATTTTCCAAAGAGCTATTTTCCACCGACCCGGCGAGCTTAGTAATTATTTATATTTAGTTGACAGAATATAATTGCAACGCATGTCCTTAAAAAACTTCTACGACGTAAAGCATTTTAGTGATTTGCTATTATCGGCAATGAAACATATATTTGGAAAATAAAAAAATGCACAAATATTTAGAATGTGTGTTTGAAATCGAGAAAATTTCGAAACGTACCGATTTTCCCGGGCCCGACATCTTTCGCATCTATTCTTTCCCTTTTCATTGTATTCAATCGACTCTTTATGTTTTAATACTTTGTATTAATACCTTATAATTCGACACTCAGTAAATGTAAATTTTAAAATAACTTAACAACAAGATAAGTATTGATGCAAAGCATCAAAGGGCGTCGGGAAATTCAGTGTAAAAGGCACTCAATGCAGTTACATGGAACGATTTTTTTCTACTGTAAATATTAATATATTGGCCGATTATTTTAAACAAAATAGAAAAAGATACTGGTATAACCATTATCTATGATTTTGTGTTATAACCCCAAATAACCATTATTTATGATGTTGTGTTATAACCCCCAAATAACCATTATCTATGATTTTGTGTTGTAACCCCCAACTATTTCATTGTTCATTTTATTTTACATTGGTTTCCTTTTTTTACTGGCATCCGTGTACAGTTTTCATTAATGGAACAGAATTGTGTAGGTTTCAAAATATCTGCTTCCTCTTGTAAAAAAAATTGAATGAAAACTGTAAATTGCATAAAGAAGCTGCATTTCACAATACTTTGAAATTCAGTAAAAGATCATAATAGATTTATTGCTCCGATATGCATCATTTTTAATAGGGTTCGAGTAATACTGATATAAAAACACTTAACAAGTTTGGAAAGATTCAGACGAAAGTTGTGAAATCTTTTAAACAAGTGGAAATGGTTTATTTTGTCAAATTTAATAGAAAAAAATCTGCACTTATTGTCCCGATGTTTCTCATTTGAAATGAGGTAAAAAATGCTCATTGATATGAAGACACTGTAAGTTTTTAGGGGTAAGTGGTTGCATATGCATGCATTATGTGACACGCCTCGTTGTTTTAAATGAATAGGACGCAAGCTATCGAATAAGGGGAGAAAAGTCAAAAATATTGTTTGAAAGTCTGTAGAAGATTTATTCGGGTTGACAAACGGACTCGAAATATTGCTCGGTTTTCGACTGACTGTGCGTTAACGGCTGGACATATATTTTTGAAGTTAACTTTTTTGGAAAGGTTGTCCAATTACCCATAGGAGGATCAAGGGATGCTTTGGATTAAAGCTATTTTTGACATTTTTGCGGCCCGCGAAGACAGGTCTATAATAGAGTCTAGTTAATGACCTTGTTATGATTCCAATATCAGAGGGTGGGTATTTTTTTCATGGCTCTTTGTCAATTTTTTTCTCATTAAACATGATTTAATATATTTATTTGAATATATTGGGCTCCTAAAAAAATACTATCCAAGGTACGTTACTTCCACCTGTGCACTCCAGTGCGACGCCAATAAAGTGCATTTTAGCTTCCAGTTTTACATGAAAATAATTCCGCTAGATTGATCGGAAACGCCACTGCGTCAGACACCCACCGCCCGTTGCTCGCCGACTCCAACCGGAAACCACTACTCCTTCTGTACTGCCTCGTGCATCCGTTTGACTTTGAAAAGTATCACCTGGCTCTGCTCGTCCGATAATAATGCTGCTGGTGATGCTGCTTCTGATGATGCTGATAATTATGGTGGCGTTGATGATGATGATAATGATGATGATGATGATGATGATCATGATGATGTGCCGCCTTATTCACTACAACAACAATAACAATAAAAGCAACAATACAGACGAAATTGGCCTTCAATGCGAGATAAAAAATCCCGGCGGCCTCTGGTGCGGCAGCCGAGGTCCCAGAGAGTGGTCGTGCAGTTGTTGCATCGGTCAGTGGTTGCCTAGATACAAAGGTGAGGTCAGCAGGATGTGTGTTGCGTAATGCACTTGGATAGGATTTTTTTTATATTGATTAAATATATATTCGTGTATGCGTGTATCATACTTGAAATTATTCAGACTGAAGTTCTAGAAAGGAATTTGGTTTGATGGACGTTCGATATATAAAACATAGAATTTTGGAGTTTTCACTATTCATAATTCAAAGAAAATTATGTTCTAAAAAGACTTGAGATATGATTATCGCAGAAAAATTCCTTGAATAACAAATTGTTAGAATTAGAACATACATGTTTGATATAGGTTTTTTAAATACGGAAAAAATCACGACAATTTTTTTTTTAATAACTTACAATTACATTCACCAATATAAAGTACTTGTTATTTGTGCTATCCGAGGATTAGTATCAGTTCCCCTAAACCAAGCGCCATTAAACGGCGGCGGCGACGGACGGGCTAATTTAGTGGGAAATATCTACGATCAGAAGAATAAAGCGTGCTGCTTAAGAGGACGGTTGGGAAACCGTACTGGTCCTCTGACAATATTCAATATTCTGGTAACTTTAAACACCCCCGGAAACCCGACATGCTGTGAGAAGTTGGACATGCTAGGAGATGTAGCCGATATATTTCAAAGAATTTCGGTAGGGTAAGTAAATCCAGTTCTATAATTGTTTAAAGGCATTTTTGAAATAAAATATATTTTGGTGCATACAAATAAGGTATTACCATGTATGTTAGAAAAATCCTGGTTATTAATATTCAGGATTTATTGAAATATGGTTATTTAAAGTCGACGATGCAGGATTTTGTCCCATATTTAGCACTTTATTTACAAATTTCTTTAAAGGTATGCCTGTAAAAAAGTTTTTTTTCACCGACAATTATATTAACCAATGTCCCCGAGTAACATATCCGCCAGGTTTTCTTAAAAAAGTTCTTATTGGTGGAAAAATTCGACTTTACATACAACGTGTTGATGAAAAAATGATATGACATAGTGCTGTACAAAGATGTCGAGGTATGACATGTGTGAAGTTCATTTATAAACTTAAAAGCTAACTATTACAGCTGATTTATGCCCACTCTGACGCATTGTAGATCATTTTCATTGAACTTTGAGGTTTTATAATGATATCCGCTCTGAAGCTTAGTTTATTTCCAGCTAATTTGTATCTTTTTTTATTGTTTGAAAATCATTGTAAATGTAAAGCAATTGATTCATACAAGTAAAAATATACGTCCGGTAGGCAAACTTCACAGCATGTCGCGTTTCCGGGGGTGTTAAAGAACGTCTATGCCTAACACTTATTTCTATGACATCGTATCTATAGCATTTTACTGCCCACTGATTTACTGATACAATATTCAATCATAGTTTCAATGCATAAGAGCTGTTCTGCAAATTAACACGTGCAAATTATATAAAAGTCCTGTGAGCCTTTATGTATTTTATTTTGTTGTGTTCTAATCAAAATTAAATAGGTTATAGCGTGTTTTCCTAAACTTTATGTTGCCATGACTACAAAAGTTTATGCAAAAATCCAAAAAACATTAAAAAAAATAGTGGTGATTTTATATAGCAAAACCAATTGAATATTTATATTTTAAAGTGTTTTTTTATTATTTCATGGTGATTTAAAAATCACTTTTCTCTGACATAAATATATTTTTTAAACAATGTATGTATCCATTGTGGATCAATATATAAGTTAACAATATTTCAAACCTGTAACCTACTTTAGAGATATTTTGTATTCTGACAAAGTTAAAAAAATTGGCATCGGGATACAAAGGGATACATTATAACGAAGGTTCTTCAAAAAATTGCTATCTTAGAAGCTTTGATCTTGCCTTAAGTTTAAAATTGTTACATGATTAAAAAATACAAACATTTTTACCAAAATCTATTTAGATTGATGGTAAGGTTGCGGAAACATTGCCAACAAGGTTATTGTAGATACGCAAATGGCCGAAACAAAAAAGAAACGGACATCCTAACCTTCCTCCTCCTTCTCCTCCTCCTCCTCTCCCTTTTCTCTTTGGCCTCCTCCTCCTCTGCTTTCTCCTCCTCCTTCTCTTTCTCCTCCTTCTTCTCATCCCCTTTCTCTTTCTCCTCTTCCTTCTCCTCCTTCTCTTTCTCCACTGTTTCCTCCTCCTTTTCCTCATCTTTCTCCTCTTTCTCGCCCTTTTCTCCTCTTTCTCCTCCTTCTCTTTCTCCTCCTCCTTCTCTTTCTCCTCCTCTTTCTCCTCCTCTTTCTCCTTCTCTGTATCATCATCTTTCTCCTCCTCCTTCTCCTACTTCTTCTCCTCCTTCTCTTTCTCCTTCTTCTCTTTCTCTTCTTTCTCCTCCTATGTCTCATATTTTTTCTCCTCCTCCTTCTCCTCTTTCTCTTTCTCCTCATCCTCTGTCTACTCTTCTTTCTCCTCCTCCTTATCCTCCTCTTCATTCTCCTCCTCCTTCTCCTCCTCTGTCTCCTCCTCCTTCTCTTTCTCCTCCTCCTTCTACTCCGATTTCTGCTCCTCCTTCTCTTCCTCTGTCTCATCCTCATTCTCCTACTTCTTCTCCTCCTCTGTCTCCTCCTCCGTCTCCTCTTCTTTCTCCTCCTCTGTCGTCCTCCTTCTCCTACTTCTTCTTCTTCTCCTCCTCCTCCTCCTACTTCTCATCCACGATGCTTGATGACTTCCAATATGATTGATTACTCCTCCGACATGTGGCAATCAATCAAAGACTATTTTATTGGCTTCACCATATAGCAATGACATATAGAAGATAAACATAATATCCTTAATCAATCACTTTGTCACTGACCTTAGCCTATCCCGATTTACAACTCGCGCGATAGCGATTTTAATACTCTGGAGAAATCTGGGTAAAACAGTTGTCCAGACAGGACATTTCACAATTGGACACACAGATGATAGATGGATTATTATGTTCCCAAACATCCACTCGAGTATTCTGGTGCATTGCGACTGCAGACGACTCCCGGCGACCCATGATATTTTGCGAGACAGCTGCGGAGACGCACGATATATTTGACACGATATATCGCCTTTTGGGCTACCTACACAAAAATGATAAATCGTCCTTCGCCGCTACTGTCGCGCAGAATATCATGCGTTGCCGCGACTGTCGCGCTAAATATCGTTCGTCGCCGCGACTGTCGTGTAAAATATCGTGTATCGCTTCGTGCGTCGTGTGTCGCCCTTGATGAAAGAAGGGCGAGATCAAAGATGGCACTATCCGGATTCTGTTCTTAATAGAAACATGTGCGTGTCACTTATAAGGTTTATGTGCAACATCCAGTACATTAGTTTTGTAGCCCAATGTCAGCTGTTGTTAAAAGCTATCGGCTTATAAAACAAATGGCTATATTTGGAATGATACGAATATTTAAATGTAATATTGTATCGTTTCGTTACATAATTAAATCCGTTGTCTGTGAAGTGAAAAGTTTACATTCACAGATTAGACATTTTTACGTTATTTGACATAATTAAGGTATATGCTGGATTGCTTATGTCAGTAACATTTTAATACGTTGATGCGTTTGTTACGCTAAAGACATCAAATCTTGTTTTAAATACTGTTGTATAAAATATGTATACCATGAAATATTGTGCATTATACAAAATTGTGATCATAATGTGATACTGGTTTATTATTTTTAAGTTCCAAGGCCACGACTTTTATATTTCTTGGTTTACAAAACCGCCGACCCTAATTTTTGGAAAATGGGAAAAAAAAATAAAAACGGAAAATCGTCTTTTTTTAAAATATTTTATTCCCGACCGCACTGCAAAACGAGCGAAACGAGAAAAAAAACGATCCGGTTTGAGTACGGTTGCGAATAAAATCAAGTAAGTACAATCAACGATTGGTTCACATATATTGCAGAGATCGGGATATTTTTCAATGTGAAACATTATGTACCAGTCCTTTTATGGGCACTTCTCAAAATTTATTTCGGGTAAAAATTACAGACAATAAGAAAATCAGCGTCAGTAAAATGCCGACCCCATCAAAATTTATTTCCGTGTCTGTGACGCAACTATATTGTTTAACATGTTCATTATATTAAACAAACCCGATATTATAGTAGATAAAAAAGTATTTGATAATTAGTATAAATAATCCAATAAAACACTGCCATTATTTATGATATATGTGTTTAGGAATTTTGTAAACACGTCCGCCATAGTTTATAGGAACTGTACAGAAAGTTTGGAAATCGGAACAAATCGGTATATCTCGGAAAATCATTGATAAATGTATTTGTCGTTTCAATGCTTAGGGCCGAGTAATTTCGGCAAATCGGAACTCAACTTGCGTAAAACACTAGCTCAATTAACCGTTTAACTCCGCCTCCGTTCTCTGCAAAAGATTCGAAGGCGGAGCTATGCACGTGCTTTTATTAAATTGGAGGATTGCAATTGAGAAACAAACACACGATTGGTTCGGCATGTTGATTGCTAGACAAAGGAAGCCAATTTTTTCGGCGCGAAATTTGTCGCTTTATTGCTTCCGACAGAAAGCGGCTTTCCTTTGATGACGTCAAACTGTCAATTCACACAGACTGCACATTTTCGGAAGACTTTAACTGACTACTTGTTTACAATTCCAGTAAAAAAACACTTGCTAACATTAAACTTTGGATTAAATTATCAAAATAAAGCAAAAGCGAAGTTGACAAATATGATTAAATTAATTCGCGTCAGTTCAAATAAGACGTTTTGCGTTGTAAATCAACGAATTTTCATGACAACAACATCTTTGACAAACATTACCGCAACGACGCATGGATCGATCTACCTCGATTTTTTTTTCATGTACGATCTCATAAGTCGAGTAAGAGCAAAACACATACCGGGTAATTTGTGTATGAGTAGTTTATCTTATATAAGATTTATGCAACGGGCATCGCATTGCGTAATGGTGCGCATCGTATTATGGAAATGAAGCGCAGTTTTTCGTTTTAATGGGAGAAGAACGCATGTCATGTAATGGAGTGTTTAAAATTGCCTGATGTTACAAAAGGTGCTTTTAGGACTCATTTCACTTGAAGATATAGATGTGTTTCATTGCATAATTTGATTTTTTGTCTCTGTGTTAAGGTTATAAAAGATATGTTGTCTTTGTTCTGATGTTATTAGTATTGACTTTTTTTTCCAATGATGTTTTTTTTTTTTTTTTTTCGACCGCCCGATGGACCATTTTCAAAATAATTTTTGTAAACCAATAAAAAAGAAAGTCGTGGCCCAACTGGATACTTGATGTTAAGCGTGTATTTAGTATGTACGTTATGATTTTGCATTCCATTTTAAAAATCCGTTACCATGGTAACATTTAAATCATCAAAGATTCATTTTTATTGCAATAATGAAAAAATGGAATAATACAATAATTAAGATCTATTTTTTAAGTTGTTAGGCTGATTTTATTCGCCGATCGATATTTACTTTGAAAAATGATATATCATATCATATACATTTACATTTGTTTCCTTGGAAACGGCAATTGTAGTTTCAGAAATTATTAATTAAACCCTATCTGCATATAATCCGATCAATTGGGAATGCCCTAGGCAAATTATGCTGTGTATATTAAATTATACTTTATATTCTTTGATTTCTTTGACAAAAAATGTATAAAAACGTCAATGTCTTACTCGTTACCATGATAACAAATCACTATTTGTTGCTTTTTTACATCGTGCTGTGTGTTTTCAATACTCATGTACAATTTTATAATTTGATGATGACGTATGATGTATATATATACGTTTGTAATTGATTTTTATATACCATAACAAATATTCTCACGTATTGGTCATGTTGCCATACCAACCATAGTAAAGCGATATTAATTATAAAACTGCTATTTTCCTTTATTCAATAGTATGCCCAATAAGATAAAAGTAAATTCATTTATTTCTGTAACAGGGCATATTTCAACCCTTCGTGAACCTAGCCCTTTGTTACAGCGAATTTATTAGCTTCATATTAAAATAGAAATGCTGGTTTTGATTTAAACATCACATTTGTTATAGACAAGGAAAAATACTCATTATATTTTAGCAGAGAAGTGCATATACATCTATAACACAAAACACGTGAAATACTGCAGTTACTGGTCCAAGGGATACGTCAATCAATTCAAATCATAATTAAATACATCGTTTTTGAAAGCATCTAATCTTGATAGAATCATTAAAAGGAGAACAAGAGATGTGTTCGTCAGAAACACAATGCCCCCTATTGCGCCGCTTTGAAACAAAAATTGACCTTTGACCTTGAAGGATGACCTTGACCTTGATCTTCCACCACTCAAATTGTGCAGCTTCATGAGAACACCGCTTAGCATTATTTTTTTTACCTTTGACATTGAAGGATGCCTTGACCTTGAACTCAAAATGTGCAGCTTTCTGAGAATGCCGCTTTAATTTTTTATATTTTTTTTTACCTTTGACCTTAAAGGATGACCTTGACCTTGAACTTCCACCACTCAAAATGTGCAGCTTCATGAGAACACCGCTTTGATTTTTTTCGACCTTTGACCTTGAAGGATGACCTTGAACTTCTTCCAATCAAAATGTGCAGCTTCATGAGAATGCCGCTTTGAATTATTTTTTTGACCTTTGACCTTGAAAGATGACCTTGACCTTTCACCACTTATTATGTGCAGCTCCATGAGATACACATGCATTCCAAATATCAAGTTGCTAGGTTCAATATTTCAAAAGTTATTGCAAAACTTTAATGTAAGGTTAAAGTTTTTTTTTACCTTTAACCTTAAAGGATGACCTAGACCTTTCACCACTCAAAATGTGCAGCTCCATGAGATGCACATGCATGCCAAATATCAAGTTGCTAGGTTCAATATTTCAAAAGTTATTGCAAAACATTAATATAAGGTTTAAGGTTTTTTTTACCTTTGACCTTGAAGGATGACCTTGACCTTTCACCACTCAAAATGTGCAGCTCCATGAGATACACATTCATGCCAAATATCAAGTTGCTATGTTCAATATTTCAAAAGTTATTGCAAAACTTTAATGTAAGGTTAAAGTTTTTTCTATTTTACCTTTGACCTTGAAGGATGACCTTGACCTTTCACCACTCAAAATTTGCAGCTCTATGAGATGCACATGTATGCCAAATATCAAGTTGCTATGTTCAATATTTCAAAAGTTATTGCAAAACTTTAATGTAAGGTTAGTTTTTTTTTTACCTTTGACCTTGAAGGATAACCTTGACCTTGACCTTTCACCACTCAAAATGTGCAGCTCCATGAGATACACATGCATGCCAAATATCAAGTTGCTATGTTCAATATTTCAAAAGTTATTGCAAAACTTTAATGTAAGGTTAAAGTTTTGTGTGCGTGTTTTTTTTACCTTTGACCTTGAAGGATGACCTTGACCTTGACCTTTCACCACTCAAAATGTGCAGCTCCATGAGATACACATGCATGCCAAATATCAAGTTGCTATGTTCAATATTTGAAAAGTTATAGCAAAACTTTAATGTAAGGTTAAAGTTTTGATGAAAGAATGACTGAATGACAGACAGACAGACAGGCCAAAAACAATTTACCCCCGATCTTTCGATCCAGGGGCATAAAAATAAGTTGATACTGAAATTGTCTTAGTGTATAATTTTCATATACTTGTACAAAGAAATCGTATATAGTTATTATCATAAATTGAAACACTTAACTGATTATGCATTTCATTGTTGAAAACAACCTCAAAATATCCTTATTTAACTGTTTAAAAATGTCTAATTCTGTTCAGTTTTTCATTGATTTAATGTAAATGATAACAAAATATTATCATGTTTTTACAATCGATACAATTAGTTGCCCCTTTCTTGTGCCTATGTGCCGTAAACTTCAAATAAACCTTGCACTGTGAAAACGGGTGAAACGGGTATTAGTGCATGTGCATCAAGTGTCGTCCCAGATTAGCATGTGTAGTCCACGGACTGAACAGGCTTATCTGCGACGACACGTTACGGACATGCATTAAGACCCGTTTTCCCAGAGCGAGGTTCAAATGACTTAATGGTACTTAAGTCAGATATAAACTACTTTGCTGACTTGCTAATAAATATTTCAGAATCCTTAATTACATCATTTCAGTGAACAATGGAAACATTTATAGTGTTAAATACTTGAAGCTGGATGATTATATAAAAGCATCACATTCTTTTATATGGAATAATATTTCATCAGCAAAAATATGTTTGGAATTAATGGCACAGAAATTGGATGTTATGTTATTGGAAATTAACATGTTTGATTTTCGTTTAGGCTTCCAAAAACTTACAGACACTGTGACACTTTCACTATAATTAGTATGGCCTGTAACATGTAACTATAAAAAAAACACAAAGTCGTGTTAACTACATAGGAAATTTATTAAAACTGATATGCATTTAAATTTCTTTTAAATCACAGTCAAATATCACACAACTTAGCCAAGGACGTTTGGTTCATAAACTTAATCATTAACATAGTATAACACTTATAAAATATGCCATATGAACAAATAACATATCGAAGAAATGAAGTCAGTATATATAGGTTGTATGTTAATCATTTTGTCATCACAGTTCTCTAACATAATTATTTTATATATATTATACTGTTCACATATGTGCACCACATGCGTTTCAAACATATTTCCCAGAATAGAAATAATTGGGTTCATCCACCAGAAAACATCTGGTTCAACAACTTTTGCAGTAGCAGCTTAAATACCCAGGAGTTATCAGGAAAACGCAGGTGCAGTTAAGATGGTATCAGATACATATAGTCATATACACAAATAGTTTTTCTCCATCAGAAAATGTCCTGGTTCAAAACCTTTTGCCAAAAAATAAGGCCCTAGCAAATTGTCCATGATTAGCCAATACAACATGCACGAGGAAGTAAAAAATTTATACATTTAGGAATCTCTGTGTGTGTTTTTTCTGAGAAATTTAATTTTTACAAAAATTGAAATTCACAGATTCGTTAACAGCCTAGTTGTATTTTGATAGAAAGACACCATTTGAAAGCAAAATAGGCATTTATCTTCGTCAGCAATTACTTCTTAATAGTCATCTAATACATTTATACATGTACAATATGTACACAAAGTGGCTCGAGTATATACTCGAACCATTATGAAATTTAACTGTGTAAATAAACTATTGGCATACAAAAATGAGATAAATTAACTTAGGTTAATAAAGTAACTATCATTATAAGACAAAATAATGCATCAAAAATATATTTTCAAATAAATGCATAATATAAATTAAATTGAGTACATAAACTTGATAAACTATAACAGAAAATAGCACGTATAAAATATAGCTTTGGAAATAAATGCAAAAGAAGATAAATTTATTTGTGTAAATAAATAAACAAAATATTATAAAATAAAAAAAAAAAGCTTTTAAAATAAAAGTAAAACCAACAGACAGTATTACTGTACAATGCAATGAACAACTGACATAAACATGAATCATATATGTGAACCACAGCAAGAAAACCAACGGTCATCAACTGCTAGAATAAGTGCTTTAGAAAGAACAAGTCTGAACATATATTTGTTTTATAAATGCATGCGGGCAAATAGACAATATCCTTTATAACAGAACATTTAATTAATAAAGTTAATAGAATCCATGCAATATATATGATATTATAATTATACAGAGAGTTTGGATAATTTTAGATTATAAATTTCAAAAAGAATTGTTACATTAAGTCAAATAAATTATAAGAAAAATGAAGTTGCTTTAAACAAAATTGACATAAACACTTCATTGATAATGATAATAAGCAAATATTATATATTAAAATAATAAAAGTATTGCTTACATAAGTTTAATAAACTATATTGATTGATATACTCAATCTGTTCAATTTGGAGTGAAACAAAATTGGTAAGTCCCTTATACCGCTATTTATAATATGAAAGATTAGACTCGCATTGTACTTGAAACGTGACACATTTCCTAGCATGTTAAATAAATGAACAGAAAAACTGCTTTTTATTTACATAATACTATGATCACAAACCATTTTTATTAGTTTTAAACTGAGATAAGATTTTTCATAAAGCAAACGTTTTTGTCTTTATAACATCTGGTTTACAGAAAAAGAAGGCCGATATGGTCCTATCGCTCACCTGCATAATGGAGTGTGGCTAGTTTCTAAGCCAGGAATATGATTTGAAAAAATCTTTGTAAAGAACCAAAATTCAATAAAACACACAAAATATATGTAATATATATTCCATTTTTACCCCTCATCCCAAGTAGGGCAAATTTTGACCCTAGGGGGATGATTTGAAAAAAAATGTGTACAGGACCACTATATGTTTCACACCAAATGCCCTGATCCTTGTTGTTTCAAAGATGGAACCCCTGGTGTGTATCAGGTTTTTATACAGCACCAGTATGCAGCAGAATAGAACGATTTGAACAACTTTGAAAGAGGTCCACCAAAAAATAATTCCTGTGAAGTTTCATGAAAATGCACAAGCAGTTTAGGGGGAGATGTTGTTTGAAGCAAATCATTGATGATCCAATTCAGGACACACGATGGATGACAATTGATGTTGAATGGCCACCCATCACAAAAGCTCACTGCTAGCACTTCATGCCCTGGTGAGCTAAAATAGTCTTGTGAAAAATAAGATAGTAAATTAAGTAAAGCACATGTTTGTGTTGTGTATATAGCATATTTAATTTACAGAAATATACCAGAATCATAACCTTTAAATGGATATCATATTGAGACATACATACCACATCCAAATGGCCATTTGTCACATTAAAATATAACATATGATTGCAATCATTGAAAACGAATATACATATTAATTTTCTAAGTCATCACTAATTGATCATTTTATATTATGCTGTTCGCATCAATGTCATCATAAACTGAATTTCAGGAAGACAAACACCTCCTAATCAGAGCTTCTCCATTCGTTCACTGGACAAGGATCTTTATCAACAAGAATGGCTCCACATCAGGAACTACTTTTTCAGGAACTACTTTCTCAGGATCTACTTTCTGAGGAACTACTTGTCAATCACAGCAAGCAGCATGTTTTTGTACTCGCCGCTACACTTGCTGTTCACTGCGTCATACAGGTTCTGGCTGTACTTCTCATAGTAACACTGTTTGATGTCCTCAAGGTCAACCTGAGCAGAAAGAGAAAAACACAGGGATATTGTACAGTTTGTCACATAAACTAATGCAATCATAATGCTTGAGTAAGTGACAGATAATCCACACAAGCTAATCAGGGACAACATTTTCCGCTTTCATGGTATTTTTCACCTACAGAAAGTCTCATCTGAACAAAAATCCTGTGTATGCGGACTGCACAGGCTAATCTGGGATGACACCTTGCGTACATGCATGAAGCCCAGTTTCCCCAGAGCAAGGCTCACATAGTATGGTTTATCACATTTACTCTTTTCCACTTATATATGTGTTTTGACGCATTTGTAGTCCGTTAGAAAGTTACATTTAATTCAATACCTTTCTTACTTAATTCAAGTTTTAAAGGCTTCATTTGCAACCCTTAGATACTCATGAGCAGCAATCAGCATAAAACCTGAACAGAGTTACTCGCAGGCTGTTCTGGTTTTATGCGGTTTGCAAAAGCCATTTTCACTTTGCTTCTTATGAGGGAAAGGGTTGAAGTTTTAAAAAACAATTAAATATATCTCCAGTTGTGAGATTAGCTCAGTGAATGGTACATGCGCCTCGGATACCCTGGTTTAATGCCCATTTCCAGCGCATGTTCGTTTGGGTGGTGATCACCAATTCAGACAAGTTTCCTCATGGTGCTCCGGTCAACCCATCCCCACCCATATTACACAAAACCAGACCAAAAAAGTATAATCCGAATATCTAAAGACGAAATAGCTGGAAATTACAGCTACAGTTTGAAATTTATGTTTGTGAGTCTACTTAACAAGTCAGGTAGTGCTGGAACACACTTTGAGTCCATGCATAATGCAACTTTATGGACTGAAGGACCTTTTAAATTGTAAATACACATTTTATTATATCTGCATTTCATCCTTATCAAAAACAAGCATTCTCAATTGAAATACATAAGACATAAGAAGCACTTAAACTGTGTATGCAGACTGCACATGCATTAAGCCCAGTTTTCCCAGAATGGGTCCCATATGTTCAAGACCCCATACTGACCTCGGCCCTGGGAACCGTCAGTCGGATGATCTGGTTGTTGTTGGTTCCCATGGCGGTGAAGCAGCCATGAGTTCTCTCAGCAAAGAACTGCACTGGGTCCTCCACTGCCTTTGCTGAAAACATCATCAGCTTATAATATTAGTATTTATCAGGTTAAAACATTTATATCTGATTGTCACATAGCTGTTTAACCAGGATTTTCACCTTTAGTATACCTTAACAAAGAGCCAATCTAATGTTCGAGAAATTTGCGGCCAGTAAGCCTGAATTAATAAATGGAATTGTCACATTTAAAAAAAATAGCTCAACTGACCAAAATATAAAAAGTTCTGTCTTGTCGTCAAAACTTCAAAAGTTTTAAATCATGAGTGGAGAAACTGGTTGACTATCTTTGTTATGTAGTAAAACATAAAGGTTGCACGCCAGTGGCAAGTCTACACTGAAGATTATTTCAAACGACACATAGACACACTTTTGGTTCAGCAACAATAAACGTGTTGGTATCAGCTGTGTGCTTAAAATAAATTAAGTTTATATTGTCAAAAGGTCAACATCGGAGCCTTATTAAGTTTAACTGCCTGTTTTCATAAAAAATGCATGCTGTTTCAGGTCTTGAAAGAAACGTATTAAAAGTAAAATATTCATCACCACTTACTGATACTAAGGAACCCCTCTTCATCATCACCAAGTGATGCTTTCTTGATGGTTGTATAGATGTCTTCACCTGCCAACTGTATAATAGAAGATACCAGACTGTTAATGTACAATGTTATTGCATAATACACGTCTTTTTTCTCTTTAAATTTTATAATCATAATTTTTATAAATAAAACTTGCTCTAAGAAGATTTTGAGTCATTCTTACAATAATATTGCAATATTTTTAATTTTTTTTTTTCATTAATAAGACCTTAATTACGTAAATTCTTTAAACTGTTTGTTAAAAAAACAGCTCATTTATCTGAATTTTAGTTAAAACTTAGTTAGTCAAACTTAATGATCTCTACACTGCAAAATAACTAATATTTGTGGGTCATTAATTTTCGTTAAATTTTTTGGTAGACCGATTCACAAATTTAAGATCCCAAGGATTTTTTTTATCAAAGTAACTTTTTTCAGGATAAAGTAAATTAGGCATGAATATTTTTTAATCAAACGTAATCCACACACATCCTGTGTCTGTTTCGAAATCCTGATAAATCCAAATACTACATATCATTACATTGTGTAGCTGAAATTTTTAAGTACAAGTTAAGATTTGACTTTGGAGCAATATGGATACCAGCCCCAGACAAATGAAAGCACTTGCTGACCTTGGTGTACTCTTCCAGCGTGGCCTTGACCTGGAAGTGGTTCTGATTGGCCAGCAGATCAGTGAATGCAGCACTGGGTACCCCTGCCTGAAATGGACAAGATTATATTAATATGAGCTGCATTCTGGGAAAACTGGGCAAAATTCATGTGCGTTAAATGTCATCCCAGATTAGCCTGTGCAGCTTGCACAGGCTATTCAGGGACAACACTTTCAGCTTAAACGTTTGGTTTACAAGAGACTTCATTAAAAAAATAAATTCAAGCAGAAAGTATTGTCCTTTATTAGCCTGTGCAAGCTGCACATGCTAATCTTAGAAAACACTTAATGCACATGCATAAAGCCCAGTTTTCCCAGACCGAGGTTAACTTGATGGTAACATGGCTTTTACTGCATGACCCTGCATGATTAGATGCAGAATTGAAATTGGTTGAGAGCAAAGCTTTTAAAGAGCAAATACAGTTTAGTTTTCGTATTGACAATCGTCTATAGACCTCATCTTACAATGAGATTAGATTTTCAGATCTATCTTATCCCAAGAAGACACAAATCAACAACAAAGTTGTAAATGAGCCTTGCTCTAAGAAAACTGCGCTTTATGCATGTGTGTAATGTGTCTTCCAAGATTAGCCTGTGCAATTTGCACAAGCTAATCAGAGATGACGCTGTCAGCTGTTTAGGAATTTTTCGTTAAAAAAAAGTCTTTTCTAAATAAAAATCCAGCTTAGGTAAAAATGTGCCATTCCTGATTAGCCTGTTCAGTCTGCACAGGCTAATCTGGGACAACACTTTACACACATGCATTAAACCCCATTTTGCCAGAGCGAGACTCAAATCTTTGTACCTGTTTCAAGGCCTGTGCGTCTGCTTGCGCCTTGTCTATAGCAACAGCTGATCCTGTAGGCCTGTTACCACGGATACAGGCGGTAAGAAGGTTTCGAAGATCATCGCTACAGTCCCGGGTCAGATCCTTCTCAAGGTCAGCTTTAAACGCTTTAAAAGAAAATGCACAAACCAATGTAAATGATTTTTTGTTTCTAAGAAATTTTCGAATAAATGCGTTTTTTGCTAATTTGATGATTTGGGACCCATCTCATAAAAGATGCTGAATCTGTATCTTTCCAAATACTTTTCATTATCTCTTGATTAAACAATAATAATTTGGAACTGTTCCACTCTTCAGACCTTATGAATAAATCCCTTTCGGCAATAATGACAAATTAAAAAAGAAAAATTCAGGGAAAAAAGCTTCAAGCCTTTTATGACTTTCTCAATGTTAATTTTGAACCAAACTCGTTAATGATTATCTCCGGAAATATTTATATACATAGACATGCAGACATGGAAAACTTTGAAAACTCCAGCATTTATTAACTGTAATCAGATTAACAGTGAAATTTAAACTATTATGGCTTTGATGGACCAGAGAAATACATGTATAAACAAAAACACTTAAATTTAAAAACGACTTCACATCAATCATTGATATTCATTTCAAAGAATATCTTTCAAAATTATACATTTATTTATAAAACCATGCTATTATTTTACACATTCAGCACCTTTAAACATTTGCTGGTATGTCACAATTTTTTTTGTCAATGAAGCAAAAGATAAAACAATAAAACATGTCAAGCCCATGGTCAATAATGCTTGTAGTTATTAACAAGTTAAAGCATCCTCATCTTTGACCTTTCATGTTTAGTGTGACCTTGACCTTTTCACAAGGGGTAATACACTCATTGCTGTTAACTATATATAATTGCATGAAAAATCATAAAGTTACAATTCAAAACAAGAGGCCCATGAGGGCCTGAATCACTCTACTGGCTGGAATCGATAGGGCTCAAGCCCTTGATAGTATGAACAATCTGAGTAAGTTTTAAATAAACCGACCCAAAAGGGAAATTTATCACATAATCAAGAAGAAACGTAAAATTTAAACTTCAAACGGCTCCTTTTCAACAATAAGTTGGACAAATTTTCTTCACTCTCAATGGGGTTCTGGCCCTTGATGATATAAAACATCTGTTGAAGTTGCAAAAGGATAGAACTTTACATGTAAACAAACAAGAAATGTGTTTGTTGGAAACACTATTTCCCTTCTGCGCTGCTTTGATTTTTTTTTTACCTTTGACCTTGAAGGATGACCTTGACCTTTCACCACTCAAAATGTGCAGCTCCATGAGATACACATGCATGCCAAATATGAAGTTGCTATCTTCAATATTGCAAAAATTATGGCAAAATGTTAAAGATTTTCATTTTTTTCTCAAATTCAAGGGGAGATAATTCTGGACTTATAACTCCAATATTGCTCATTTTCAATAGGGTTTGACTCATCATTCAGATAAAGATCGATACTGTGCAAGTTGGGAAATGATTGGATGAAAAATGTGGACTTCATTGCATAAACAAGCCTTATTTCACAATTTTCTCAAATTCAAGGGGAGATAATTCTGGACTTTTTACTCTGATGTAACCCTTTTTCAATAAGGTTTGAGTCCTCATTAATATAAAGACACTGAACAAGTTTGAAAAGAATCGGAAGAAAACTGTGGACTTTATAAAGAAGAAAAAGTCTAACGCACGCACGCACGCACGACGGAAACCACGCCATGACATAAGCTCTTCAGGCCTTCGGCCAGTAGAGCTACAAATCATTTTATTTGCTAAATTTAACCTATGAACTTTAAGTTTAATTTCACATTTTAGCTAAGGAGACAAACGTTACATGACACACATCATCTTCCTATAATGGCAGACATCTATAGTACATTATTTCAATTACACGATTAATGACACAGTGACAGAGCAGAAATTATTTTATAACCAAATTTTACATAATTATGTCTTTTGACATTGACCTTTGTGGTAGAGAAACAGGAGAGACAGGAGTTACATCAGAACTCCTTCTCCTTATGTTGGTCATTTGTGGTACATAATTTTAAAATAGCATTACGAATGACATAGTAACAGACAGGACAAGCTTTGTTATGTTGAAATTTGACTTTTGACCTTCAACCACTGTGACTTCTATATCAAGCCATACCCCAAGCCAGCTTGACAATAAATTAAAATCTAGTGTTATTTATATATTCTGAAATCGTATAGATGTCCTTAGTAATTTTTAATTGGCCATTATGTAATGAACAATCAGATAATTTTTGTGTAACTGCAAAATACAGTCTTTGACAAGACAGGGCCCAGAAAAGCAAATCCAAGAAACTGAATATAAGTTAGGCCTAGGTTTTAAGATAATTATTTGTTAGGGAGAAATATTAGTAACCTGTAGTTAAAATACTTTAGATCAGGAAGAGTTTAAAACTATGCAATCAGCAAATTACACTTAGTATGCAAAGTCATAGTTGGGTTTTAACTAAAGATTTGAATTTGTAACATTGTAGTAGCTTTTGAGGAAGAATGAAACCATATTCCCATATGACAAGCAGAAAGTACCTAGTTATTATATAACAAGGAATATCTTTAAAAAAAGATATACGGCGTTGATTGTGGTCGGTGTTTATGAACGATCAAAAGTTATATCTATGAGATCAAAAATAGTGAATGCTTTTTTTGCGCAGTTCTTAGCTGCATCACATACAAATCAATTACGGGGTTTTGCGCCAGATTTCATGGCTTATTTCGCTGTTTTAGATATTATTACTCAAGATACCTATATCTACAGAATAGAAAAACAAGTAGCATGAAAAAAAGCATATAGGTCAGCAGGCAACACTCGAATCTTATTTGATTCCATTATTAATTGTATCATGAATCATCGTGCTCATGCTTAATAAATTGGTCTAAATGGATAAATATTTCTAATTAAACTAATCAAAATTGGTCCTTATCATGCAATTGTTGAAAACACATTTTAAAATCTATGATTGACATACCATAATAATATTGCCAAATATCTTTATTTGGTATCTTTCTGATCAAAATAAACTTCAAGTGCACATAGTTTACGCGATAGTGTTTATATGATGATTTATGTAACTGACCGCAAACTGATCTTGATACCTCTTGGGTTGAAATGAAATGCATTTAAGTGAGGTATCAATTCTGCTGCTGGAACAAAGGCTTGTTTAAAGCTTTAAACATTTACGTGTTTAACGGTAAATTATCTACAAAAACAATTTTAAATATTTTCGTCAAAGCGTATATCTGGTTACCGAACAACAATACTTAAATGATCTAAAATTTATGAGTGCACAGAATGCAATATCGTAGTAATTTCCAAGTAAATGAGAAACAAAATCTGTGTGTGGTTGTGATTGGCTAAGATTGTTATGCACTGATCAATGCCATACCATACACTTTTTTTATAGGTAATACAATCGTAAATAATGATATTCATAAGAGAAAGCCCAAATTATCTATTAAAATACAGGTCTCTAAACCAATTTACTACAATTGTCTTGTATGATTACATCTAAAGAATCTTTTGATTAAAGTAAATGTTAAAACAAGATATGTGTTTGTCAGAAACACAATGCCCCCTACTGCGCCGCTTTGATACATGTTTTTTTATATATTTGACCTTGACCTTGACATTTCACCTCTCAAAATGTGCAGCTCCATGAGATACACATGCATGCCAAATATCAAGTTGCTATGTGAAGGGACATAGAAGTTTATATGAGCATTTTTGGAAACCTAAACGCGAAACCTAAACGCAAAGTATTACGGAAAGACGGCCAGACGGACATACTTTGTCCTCCTTCAGGGACATAAAAACCACAAGTAATTATTGTTTCCTCTATTCATTTTGATACAGATACAGTGATAAATCTGTTACTTTCTGATAAAATGATGAAATGTTAACTAAGATACATAATTTATATGTAATTTAAACATAGTCTCTGGATTATTGAACAGCAGATGGAAATCAAAGCCCAGGTTAAACAGGTAAATACACACTTTTATTGGTCAATAGTTAAACTGTGAGCCAAGTTTGCAAATGTGAACCTATTTAGTAGGAACTTGGTTTATATAATATTGACCCAAAAATATTGATGAAATTTGCAGGAAATCAAGAAAGGCAGAATGTTAAACAAAGGGTGATGACATAAGCTCACCTTCAGCTGTTTAAAAAATATTGGTGCATTAAATTGAAGCAAATGGTAAATATATGAGAGAATAAATATTTAAACTAAATACATATGAAGAATTCTATGAAATACAGGTGCAGAAAGCATATAAAAAGTAATGTGTATTAAATCATCATACAATAATCAAGAGTAAACACAATCAAAACATAAGGTAAAATTGGTTCCAAACTATTAAAATTATGAAATATCCAATTTAAAAATACTTGTGCACAATAAAGGGAAACAACCTCTTTTTTTTCTTTCCAATAGTTCAACATTAACAAGATTTCACGTCAAATAAGGAAACAGATTAAAAAGAAGCATGTTACATGGGAAAATCAGTATCCAATGTAAAAAAAGTTCATATCAATGTCTTATGTAATGTTACATGTATATGAGGAAAACAACAGAGCGTTTGTAATCAGTTCAATGTCTACATGTAGAAGGCTGTCCAAAGTACCCCTTTCTAAATGTTAAAATAGTGTTCTACAATTAAACAAATAAAATAAAATAAAATGTGGGTACAATATTTACTACCTCCATCTTTTCCATCATCTAGGTGTAAAAGTATTGTTCTTGCATTTTTATATCGGTGAAAAGTTTACATTTGAATATCGAAGAAGAGAACACAATAATAACCAAAGCTAATGGACTTTAGACACATGCAAATTTGGAATGGTAATGTGATTAATTAACCGAAAATCATCCTTGATCAATACCAGAAAGGTGCTTTGTTTATTTTTAAGATATTGATCAATGGAAATAAATCATAAAACAATAAGCATGGAAAACATACGGAAATTAATCGTAAAACATTATCTTAAGAGAATTTTGGAATTTATTGGCAATCATTGATTCATCTATTCCTCAGGGGGCTAAGGTTTGAAAATTCCTGGACAAAATAAACACGAAATAGGTTTAATTAAATAATGATTAGATGTATCTAATTCTTGCTAAACATAACATTTCTCAATGCCATTAAATATTGGATTCATAAACTCGCTTTTTAGCGCAATTTGTACAATTGCTTTAAAGAGCAAATATCTGTCAACATTATTTTTTATTTCCTTACTTTTGACCAACTCGAACTACCAATAGTATAGTAAGGCTTATGCCTTAAAATTTGCAGAACCAGACATGGCAGTATTGGACACTGTTCTGATTGTTGACTGAGCTAAAATGTGAAGCTGGACAAAAAAGTTGTTTTTTCAAGTGGAATGATCGTATGGGACTGTAAGCTCTCATGTATGTATAATTATATGTGAACTGAGTAAGCACTCTGCAAACAGGGCATGATTTAAACAGCAATCAAAAGTTGTTGATGATCTTATTACCTGTCTTATTGCCTACAATTGCACAACATGATTCAACCATATTTCTATTCAAAGGAATTCAATTTTAATTAGTTTAACATTAAATGAGCAATAAATAATTTGTTTTACCTTAACATGTTATATAAAATTCACATTTGTAATAAGCGCATGTCCAAGCAAAAACTCAAATTTGTCATAAATGATCACGAGTTGCAAATTGTAAATAGAAAGGAAGAATCAGAACTCCCACATAAAGTAATACTGTAACTGACAGATGACTATTGCTTTTATTACATAGCAACATACTTAGATCTACGCAGACTTTTCAGCTGAGGCATCTGTGAAATAATCATACTAAAGATCTAAATTTCTAAATGCCATACCATGCAAAGCCGATTTTTGAATTACCATATCAGTCAATTACCATATTTGTCAATTACCATATTTTTCAATTACCATATCAGTCAATTACCATATTTTTCAATTACCATGCAAATATCTTGAGAGCAGTCTTTCATATAACATGAATACAGACCTTTCTGATAGTGGTCTCTTATTGCCTTTAATTCCTGTAATCATAAAAAATATCTTAAGCAAGTTATTATAATACAATAAATACAATATACAAATAGGCTGTTTTTTTATGAAGCAAAATTGTATGTCATGTTTGGAAGCTATTCAAAACTGCTTTTAATTGATAAACAGTTGTTCACTTTATCTTTGTTGTTTGGTCAATAAACCACATTTTGGAGTTCTAACACATTATTATACAACTTGATTATTAGAATTGCAAGAAACAATGATTCTTTTGTTGTTTTTGTTGAGCCAAATAAGAAGATTCCTTTTAGAATATTTTAACTGCTTCAATATATGTACCGTATTACAGTCCATAATATTGTTCTGTCCAAAACACAAAAAATGTGTCCATGCCTCCCTGACTTCCTCAAAACATATTCACTAAATGACATGTTTTGACCTTAGAACTGGTGAATTTATCTGGTAAAACCAGTTTAAGCTGATTTTTCGTTCCATTATTTGAGTCGTGTTCTGAGAAAACTGGGCATAATGCATGTGCGTAAAGTGTCGTCCCTGATTAGGCTAATCAGGGACGACACTTTCCGCTTTTATGATTTTTTTGTTTAAATTAAATATCTCCTTAGAAAAAATCCAATTTAGGCAGAAAGTGTTGTCCCTTATGTGCTTAAAGTGTCGTCCCAGATTAGCCTGTGCAGTCTGCACAGGCTAATCTGGGACAACACTTTAAGCACATGTATTAAGCCCGGTTTTCTCAGAACGCGACTCATTATGCATTTTCAGTAAGAGTTATCTCAGATAAGCCTGTGCAGTCTGCACAACCTTATCAGGGACAACACTTTCAGCAAATACTGGATTTTCAATTTGAAGAGGCCTACTTTGAGCAAAATTCCATAAAAATCTGAAAGCATTAGCACAGGCTTATCTGGGATGACACTTTATACACAGGCAATAAGCTCAGTTTTCCCACACCACAGCTCAAAGGTTATAAAAATAGATCGTCATCTAACCTGCGCAGAACGGGTGGCAACAATAGCAACCAGCGTAGGCTCGGCCACTCCCAATCCCTCTACTGCTTCGTGCAGAATGAAGGCGTCGTACTCGGACGGTAACATCATCAGCGCCAACACAATCTCCTCTGTGTCACCCACCAGCTCGGATTCAAGGTCGATCATCAGGTTCTGGAATGCAGGATTGAGATAAAAGCCTTGCTGTGGGAAAATGATGCTTAATACATGTGCGTAAAATGTTGTCTCAGATAAGCCTCTGCAGTCTGCACAGGCTTATCAGGGACATCATTTTCTTCATAAACTGGATTCTTATTAAGCAGAGACAGTCCTCAAATAAAAATCCCATCAAAGCAGAAAGTGTTGTCCTAGATAAGCGTAAGTGGACTGCACAGGCTACTTTGGGACCACACCTTACGCACATGCATTACGCCCTCTTTTTGATGAGCACTGCTCATATATATAATGGAAACCTTTATATGGCTTGAATTTGATTTCAGTAAGACCGAAGAACATTGAATTCTTCTCATATTGGTAATTTTATGGAGGCGCTTAAAAGAAAAAGTTGCTGCTGAAAACTAATTTCTGTTCACCCCAAATTTGCTCATTTGTAGCCTTGACTAATTCGATGACTAATAGTGTGTGTTATCCATATTTAAGTTGCAGACAATGAAATGATTTACACAAACCAGTTATGTTAACAATATTCACAAAATTGCTATGGACTAGTGTATCATACCATACATATTTGAGCATCACTTTGGAAAAACTTGGCTAAATGCATATGCGTTAAGTGTCAATCCAGATAAGCCTGTGCAGTGTTATAAGGCTCATAAGGGACTACACTTTCTGCTTTTATGGAATTTTTGTTTATGAAGGTCTCATCTAAACAAAATTTCAGTTCATGCGTAAAGTGTTGTTTCACTGTGCCACTGCACATGTTTATCTAGGATGACACTTTACGCTCATGCATTAAGCCCAGTTTTCCCAAAACTTGGCTCATATTTACGCACCTTCTTATATTTCTGTTCATAGGTTGCCTTCAGTTGCTGTCTCTGCTGGTTGCTTCTCTTGGTTACTATGGCAACTACGACTTTCTCCCTTGCATCTGCCTGTTCATCGCTCAACGCCTTGTTCAATTTATCACAGTCATCATCTGCATTGAAATTACTGAAAGGCCTTACAGTCCCTGTACTTTGCTGCACATTCAAGTTATTTTGATCATTTTTATTGGTATTATTTGCTGGTGTATTGTACTTTGCATTTTGATCTGGCTGGACTGAGTTATTGTCCTGCTTATCAGATGGCTTTTGTTCTTTTGCCTGAGCTTGAGTGTCTACTGATGCCGTATTATTGTCAGTTTGTTTTGATTGGCTCACAGGTTTTGATTCTTTTTTGTCATCTGTTTTGTGGTCAAGACTGGCTTGGTCTTGATTCTGGGTCTGACCGGAAACTTTAACTTTCTGCTCGGTCTTCTTTGTTACAGTCTTAGTCTTAGTTACGGTTGTCTCAGACTGCTGCTTATGCTGCTGTTGCTGTGGTTTCTGATTCTGTTGTTGTTGTTGCTGCTGCTGACTTGCTGCGGTCTCTTTCAGGTAGGATTTCTTTGAGTCTGCAGGCTGAATTGATACACGAGAAATGTACAGTCATGGCGCATTTTATCTAGGCTTAAAACAGCTTTCGGTAAAAATAGTTTTATCAACTATAATATATAATAACATTAATAAGGATAGATTTGATGTCAAAATATACATTTCAAGTGTTAAAATGACATTACCAATGGTTTAAAAAAGGACAACAATCTTTTTTTATCATTCAAAAAGTATATTATCTAACATAAACTAAATATCACAGAAAATCTGCAATACAATATGTTTTGCTTAATTCAATATAAGATGATGACAATAGAGTAAAACTATAAAGGTAATTATATAAAGGATCTGCCATAAGTCTTAAAATAAATTGGAATGATTCATAAGTCTCAGAAATGTCAAACCTTTTTGGTTGTCCCCTTATTTGCGAGTTCAACAAGGCACTTCTGTATTGGATGAGGCTTGGACTTAATGTCATCGGTGATGTCAATACCGTACTTGGTCTTGTATGCCTTCTTGATAGCCGGCATATCAATCTGAAATTTATTATCATTTAGTGAAAATTTATACCTAAGTACATGTTTATTGCATGAAAAGCCTGAAACTTTTTAAGATGCTCTTGAGTCTGTTTTTAGGGTAGAACCAGGTCCTGTCTTTTGAGGCAGATGGGGATCAAACCAAGAAAATCTTGATCGCTATGTGGTCACTATATTCACTACATCATTGTTAAAGTTTTATCCGGTCTTTTTAGTCCATCTTAATATCAATAACAACAATCATGCAGTATCAGTACAACAAGATAATTTAACATAATTATGCAGTATTGTACATTTTATTCATAATTTATCTCAATGGCTTTTCTCATCTACTATAGGTTTTATGCAACACCTCTGAAATATCTTGACATTGGAGCCTCATGTGCCTAACATATGTCATCTCAGGTTAGTCTGTGAAGTCTGCACCGACATATCAGGGATGACAATTTCCGCTTTTATTGAATTTTTTGTTTAATGGAAGTCACTTCTAATTGAAAATCCATTTATTTTTAGGCTGACAGTGTCGTCCAAGATTAGCCAGTGCTGACTGCACATACTAATCTGAGACTTTCACTTCACTTTCACATGCAATAAGCCCAGTTTTCCAAGAATGCATTTCATTTGAAAGACATTTAGAACTGTGGGAGAGGCAATGTCGGCCCTAAGTGCAAGCTCCTACCTCTGATATATTGGTGAGGATTTTAACAAGAATGGGGTCAAAGGGCAGCTTGTGTTTGAAAAACTTTGATCTTTGAAAGACATTGCGCTATGTTCTGGGAAAATAAGGCTAAATGCATGTGCCTAAACTGTTGTTCCACATTAGCGTATGCAATGCACACAGACTAATCAGGGACAACACTTTCCACCTAAACTGGGGTTTTGCAAAGCAGATAATTTCTGCAAACAAAAAATACCATAAAAGTAGAAACTGTTATCTCTGATGTACCTGTTTGGATTGCACAGGCTTATCTCTTGACAATACTTTCGGCACATGCACCCTGTTATCCCAGAGTGAGGCTCATTTTGACCCTACCTCTGATCTGGAGGTCAGGATGTGCACAAGAATAGGGTCTGAGGGCAGCTTGTGTTTAAACAACTTGTCCGCGTAGAAGGCAGCTGGGGTGGCTATACATTGTACTGAAAACAGGAAACATTGTACTGAAAACAGGAAACATTGTACTGAAAACAGGAAACATTGTACTGAAAACAGGAAACATTGTACTGAAAACAGGAAACATTGTACTGAAAACAGGAAACATTGTACTGAAAACAGGAAACATTGTACTGAAAACAGGAAACATTGTACTGAAAACAGGAAACATTGTACTGAAAACAGGGAACATTGTACTGAAAACAGGAAACATTGTACTGAAAGCAGGAAACATTGTACTGAAAACAGGAAACACATTCATGACCTTGACTTCATTTAACCCTTTAGTACTCAGATATGCATAGATTATTTTTTGTCCCTAAAAAAAGAAAATTGAATTTGAGCCCTTTATTGCTAGATTCAAGTCTAAAGGGCTTCATTTCCAATCCTAAGATACTGATGAGCAGCAAACAGCATAAAACCTGAACAGCCTGCAAGTGACTCACATGCTGTCCTAGTTTTATGCGGGTTGCATATAGCCATTATTACTTTGCATCTGTGTAGGAAGGGTAAGTTAATCAAATTACACAATCAAAACGAGACCAGACAAATTAGCACTGATTAATCAGGATCAACTAATCGAAATGGTTTGAGAACAAAGATGATTATTTGCTATAAAACATTATTCATGTGGAATAAAATTTTTACATACAGGAAACATGTGTTTTTGGAAACCAGCAATTCTTTTTTCAATGACTTATTCAAATATATTCTCATATATAAAACGTCATTAAATGCATATATAGCAAATATTAAGAATTCAGACTAGTTTAAATTTATAATAACAACAATAATTGTTTTTTTAAATAATAATATTGGCTAAAAACCTTTTACATACAATTGGAAAGGCTTATAGCTAAATGTATTTAGGCATTTTTTGTATCACATAAGAAAGACTGCCAGACTTTTCCACCCAGCATATTCGAGAAGCCAAAAGTGCTGCTCATCACAGTTGTATCTCATTGCAGTGAGAACGTCCTGCCCGCGAGACACATTCTTAAACTGAGCCTCATTATGGGACCATTGGGCTTAATGCATGTGCAAAAAATGAGTGTCCCCTTTTGTCCTGTGCTCTCTTCACAGGCTAATCAGGGACGACAATTTCCCCTTTTATGAAAGTTTTGGTTTAAAGGAATGCTCTTCTAAATGAAATTCAGTCTAGGTGGAAAGTGTCGTCCATCATTAGCCTGTGTGGTCTGGGATTACACTTTAAGCACATGCATTAGGCCCACTTTTCCCAGAATGAGGCTTATATGGATTTTAGGCATTTTGAGATGGTGTTTTTTTTACCCAGTACGTTGAGAAGGCGAAAGTACTCCTTATCACAGTCGTATCTCATCGCACTGAGCACGTCCTGACCGCCAGATGCATTCTTGAACTCTGTCAAAACCGCCTGCAAGTGGCCGTTACTGCGCGTCTGCAGCAGCTTCAAGAAGATGCCATTCTCGCTGTCAAAACGTCCGTCACCAAACTGTAATGAAAATAAGTCCTTTAGTAGACTTAATGCATGTGCATAAAGTTTCATCCCACATTAATCAAATGCCATCAAAGTGGCAACTGTCATTCCTGACTGCACAGGCTAATCTGGGATGACACTTTAAGCAAACTCGTTCAACCAAGCTGGTAGATGCCTTTCTCGCTTTCAAAACCCTTTTAACAGTTTACCACTCATGATACTTACTTTATCAGGTTAATTGTCCCTTACAAAATCAAATTAAATTTTTGATCTTTCTTACTAGATTCAAGTTTTAAAGATATCATTTCCAACCCTTAGATGCTGCTGAGCAGCAAACAGCATACAAACAGTTACTTGAAGGCTTTTCTGCTGGTTTCACATAGCTAATTTGCTTCTGAGCAAAAGGGTTAATTAAAATGCAATTACCTTTACCTTTCGTTTTTGTTAGAGACATTTACTCATACTGGACATTCTGACCAGACTTTACTGGGGAATGTTGTGTTATAGAACATTAAGGCATAATGTTGGTACTTATCTTGTGTAAGTGATAGACAATAAATAACAAAGAGCTCAAATGTTTTATTATCTATAGCCCTCCAAATCTGATATTTTCCTCATCCTTCATTAAGATTGTGAAATATGAGTATCACTTATTCATCAGTGCATTCAGCTGTTAAAATCTTTTACAAAAATGTTTTTTTAGTTGAATTATCAATTTTTTTAATTTTAAGTTGAATATTAAATAACATTACACACATATTTTCTTCATAGAAGTTTTTTCAGATGAACGAACCTCCACTAAATCTACAGCGTCCTTCTTGACTTCTCGTTCATCCAGACCGGTAGATTCATCACGGACTCCCTGAAATGTAGTAAAAGTATTCTTAAGTCTAATTAATGCATGTGCATAAAGTGTCATCCCTGATTAGCCTGTGCAGTCAGCACAGGCTAATCAGGGACAAAACTTTCTGCCTTAACTGGGGTTTTGCAAAGCAGAGACTTAATGTAAACAAAAATTACAATGAAAGTAGAAAGTGATATCCATGATTAGCCTGTGCAGATTGCACAGACTTATCTGAGATAACACATTAAAACCACTTTTTCATCCAAACAAAATATTTATCACGTATGCCCTGAAATGTAGTAAAGTCTTCAAATGTAAACTTGTTTCAAAATTCTATCTTAATGCTGCATTGATTCGCCAAGTGGCCAACAAAATGGAATACTTTTTCCTGTTGGATGCAGGGCAGTTTGCATCAAATATAATCTGGCATAAAGACAAAAACAAACAAAGAAGTGAATGAAACACGGCCAATGACATAGCGCAAGGAAATGCGACACAAGCTCACAGTGGTAATATTTTGGAACAAAGTGACAACATATGACCAAATTTGGAAGAAAAAAAAACACCACAAAGTAATGTAACATCTATGGAATCATTTTGAAATCCAACAGTAGCTTTAATGTTTGCAGCCCTGACATAAGGTTCTGTGAAGAGGGAGAGATGTGGGGAAAGACACACCTGGTGCCGAGACCTGGGGAGAGATGTAGGGATAGACACACCTGGTGCCTAGACCTGAGGGAGAGATGTAGGGATAGACACACCTGGTGCCGAGACCTGAGGGAGAGATGTGGGGATAGACACACCTGGTGCCAAGACCTGATGGAGAGATGTGGGGATAGACACATCTAGTGCGAAGACCTTAGGGATAGATGTGGGGTTAGAAACACCTGGTGCCGAGACCTGAGGGAGAGATGTGGGGATAGACACACCTGGTGCCGAGACCTGAGGGAGAGATGTGGGGATAGACACACCTGGTGCCGAGACCTGAGGGAGAGATGTGGGGATAGACACACCTGGTGCCGAGACCTGAGGGAGAGATGTGGGGATAGACACACCTGGTTCCAAGACCTGGGGAGAGATGTGGGGATGGACACACCTGGTGCCGAGACCTGAGGGAGAGATATGGGGATAGACACACCTGGTGCCAAGACCTGAGGGAGAGATGTGGGGATAGACACACCTGGTGCCAAAACCTGAGGGAGAGATGTGGGGATGGACACACCTGGTGCCGAGACCTGAGGGAGAGATGTGGGGATAGACACACCTGGTGCCGAGACCTGAGGGAGAGATGTGGGTATAGACACACCTGGTGCCGAGACCTGAGGGAGAGATGTGGAGATAGACACACCTGGTGCCGAGACCTGAGGGAGAGATGTGGGTATAGACACACCTGGTGCCGAGACCTGAGGGAGAGATGTGGGGATGGACACACCTGGTGCCGAGACCTGAGGGAGAGATGTGGGGATAGACACACCTGGTGCCGAGACCTGAGGGAGAGATGTGGGGTTAGACACACCTGGTGCCAAGACCTGAGGAAGAGATGTGGGGATAGACACACCTGGTGCCGAGACCTGAGGGAGAGATGTGGGGATAGACACACCTGGTGCCGAGACCTGAGGGAGAGATGTGGGGATAGACACACCTGGTGCCAAGACCTGAGGGAGAGATGTGGGGATAGACACATCTAGTGCGAAGACCTTAGGGATAGATGTGGGGTTAGACACACCTGGTGCCGAGACCTGAGGGAGAGATGTGGGGATAGACACACCTGGTGCCGAGACCTGAGGGAGAGATGTGGGGATAGACACACCTGGTGCCGAGACCTGAGGGAGAGATGTGGGGATAGACACACCTGGTGCCAAGACCTGAGGGAGAGATGTGGGGATAGACACACCTGGTGCCGAGACCTGAGGAGAAATATGGGGATAGACACACCTGGTGCCGAGACCTGAGGGAGAGATGTGGGTATAGGTGGGGATAGACACACCTGGTGAAGAGACCTGAGGGAGAGATGTGGGGATAGACACACCTGGTGCCGAGACCTGAGGAAGAGATGTGGGAATAGACACACCTGGTGCGAAGACCTGAGGGGGAGATGTGGGGATAGACACACCTGGTGCCGAGACCTGAAGGAGAGATGTGGAGATAGACACACGTGGTGCCGAGACCTGAGGGAGAGATGTGGGGATAGACACACCTGGTGCGGAGACCTGAGGAAGAGATGTGGGGATAGACACACCTGGTGCCGAGACTTGGGGAGAGATGTGGGGATAGACACACCTGGTGCCGAGACCTGGGGAGAGATGTGGAGATAGACACACCTGGTGCCGAGACCTGAGGGAGAGATGTGGGGATAGACACACCTTGTGCCGAGACCTGAGGGAGAGATGTGGGGATAGACACACCTGGTGCCGAGATCTGAGGGACAGATGTGGGGATTGACACACCTTGTGATGAGACCTGAGGAGAGATGTGGGGTTAGACACACCTGGTGCCCAGACCTGAGGGAGAGATGTGGGGATTGAAACACCTTGTGATGAGACCTTAGGGAGAGATGTGGGGACAGACACACCTGGTGCCCAGACCTGATGGAGAGATGTGGGGATAGACACACCTGGTGCCGAGACCTGAGGGAGAGATGTGGGGATAGACACACCTGGTGCCGAGACCTGAGGGAGAGATGTGGGGATAGACACACCTGGTGCCGAGACCTGAGGGAGAGATGTGGGGATAGAAACACCTGGTGCCGAGACCTGAGGGAGAGATGTGGGGATAGACACACCTGGTGCCGAGACCTGAGGGAGAGATGTGGGGATAGACACACCTGGTGTGGAGACCTGAGGGAGAGATGTCGAGATAGACACACCTGGTGCCGAGACCTGAGGGAGAGATGTGGGGATAGACACACCTGGTGCCGAGATCTGAGGGAGAGATGTGGGGATAGACACACCTGGTGCTGAGACCTGAGGGAGAGATGTGGGGATAGACACACCTGGTGCCGAGACCTGTGGGAGAGATGTGGGGATAGACACACCTGGTGCCGAGACCTGAGGGAGAAATGTGGGGATAGACACACCTGGTGCCGAGACCTGAGGGATAGAGATGTGGGTATAGACACACCTGGTGCCGAGACCAGAGGGAGATATGTGGGGATAGACACAGCTGGTGCCTAGACCTGAGATAGAGATGTGGGTATAGACACACCTGGTGCGGAGACCTGAGGGAGAGATGTGGGGATAGACACACCTGGTTCCTAGACCTTAGGGAGAGATGTGGGGATAGACACACCTGGTGCCAAGACCTGAGGGAGAGATGTGGGGATAGACACACCTGGTGCCGAGACCTGAGGGAGAGATGTAGGAATAGACACACCTGGTGCCGATACCTGAGGGAGAGATGTGGAGATAGACACACCTGGTGCCGAGACCTGAGGGAGAGATGTGGGGATAGACACACCTGGTGCCAAGACCTGAGGGAGAGATGTGGGGATAGACACACCTGGTGCCGAGACCTGGGGAGAGATGTGGGGATAGACATACCTGGTGCCGAGACCTTGGGAGAGATGTGGGGATAGACACACCTGGTGCCGAGACCTGGAGAGAGATGTGGAGATAGACACACCTGGTGCCGAGACCTGAGGGAGAGATGTGGGGATAGACACACCTGGTGCCGAGACCTGAGGGAGAGATGTGGGGATAGACACACCTGGTGCCGAAATCTGAGGGAGAGATGTGGGGATAGACACACCTGGTGCCGAGACCTGAGGGAGAGATGTGGGGATAGACACACCTGGTGCCTAGACCTGAGGGAGAGATTTGGGGATATACACACCTGGTGCCAAGACCTGAGGGAGAAATGTGGGGATAGACACACCTGGTGCCGAGACCTGAGGGAGAGATTTGGGGATAGACACACCTGGTGCCAAGACCTGAGGGAGAGATGTGGGGATAGACACAGCTGGTGCCGAGACCTGAGGGAGAGATGTGGGTATAGGTGGGGATAGACTCACCTGGTGCAGAGACCTGAGGGAGAGATGTGGGGATAGACACACCTGGTTCCTAGACCTAAGGGAGAATGTGGGGATAGACACACCTGGTGCAGAGACCTGAGGGAGAGATGTGGGGATAGACACACCTGGTGCCGAGATCTGAGGGACAGATGTGGGGATTGACACACCTTGTGATGAGACCTGAGGAGAGATGTGGGGTTAGACACACCTGGTGCCCAGACCTGAGGGAGAGATGTGGGGATTTAAACACCTTGTGATGAGACCTGTGGGAGAGATGTAGGAATAGACAGACCTGGTGCCGATACCTGAGGGAGAGATGTGGGGATAGACACACCTGGTGCTGAGACCCGAGGGAGAGATGTGGGGATAGACACACCTGGTGCTGAGACCTGAGGGAGAGATGTGGGGATAGACACACCTGGTGCCGAGACCTGAGGGAGAGATGTAGGGATAGAAACACCTGGTGCCGAGACCTGAGGGAGAGATGTGGGGATAGACACACCTGGTGCCGAGACCTGAGGGAGAGAAGTGGGGATAGACACACCTGGTGTGGAGACCTGAGGGAGAGATGTCGAGATAGACACACCTGGTGCCGAGACCTGAGGAAGAGATGTGGGGATAGACACACCTGGTGCCGAGACCTGAGGGAGACATGTGAGAATAGACACACCTGGTGCCGAGACCTGAGGGAGAGATGTGGGGATAGACACACCTTGTGCCGAGACCTGAGGGAGAGATGTGGGGATAGACACACCTGGTTGCTGAGACCTGAGGGAGAGATGTGGGGATAGACACACCTGGTGCCGAGACCTGAGGGAGAGATGTGGGGATAGACACACCTTGTGCCGAGACCTGAGGAGAGATGTGGGGATAAACACACCTGGTGCCGAGACCTGGGGAGAGATGTGAGGATAGACACACCTGGTGCCGAGACTTGAGGGAGAGATGTGGAGATAGACACACCTGGTGCCGAGACCTGGGGGAGAGATGTGGGGATAGACACACCTGGTGCCGAGACCTGAGGGAGAGATGTGGGGATAGACACACCTGGTGCCAAGATCTGAGGGAGAGATGTGGGGATAGACACACCTGGTGCCGAGACCTGAGGGAGAGATGTGGGGATAGACACACCTGGTGCCGAGACCTGTGGGAGAGATGTGGGGATAGACACACCTGGTGCCGAGACCTGAGGGAGAAATGTAGGGATAGACACACCTGGTGTCGAGACCTGAGGGATAGAGATGTGGGTATAGACACACCTGGTGTCGAGTCCAGAGGGAGAGATGTGGGGATAGACACAGCTGTTGCCGAGACCAGAGGGAGAGATGTGGGGATAGACACAGCTGGTGCCTAGACCTGAGATAGAGATGTGGGTATAGACACACCTGGTGCGGAGACCTGAGGGAGAGATGTGGGGATTGACACACCTTGTGATGAGACCTGAGGAGAGATGTGGGGTTAGACACACCTGGTGCCCAGACCTGAGGGAGAGATGTGGGGATTTAAACACCTTGTGATGAGACCTGAGGGAGAGATGTGGGGACAGACACACCTGGTGCCCAGACCTGAGGGAGAGATGTGGGGATAGACACACCTGGTGCTGAGACCCGAGGGAGAGATGTGGGGATAGACACACCTGGTGCCGAGACCTGAGGGAGGGATGTGGGGATAGACACACCTGGTGCCGAGACCTGAGGGAGAGATGTGGGGATAGACACACCTGGTGCCGAGACCTGAGGGAGAGATGTGGGGATAGACACACCTGGTGTCGAGACCTGAGGGAGAGATGTGGGGATAGACACACCTGGTGTGGAGACCTGAGGGAGAGATGTTGAGATAGACACACCTGGTGCCGAGACCTGAGGGAGAGATGTGGGGATAGACACACCTGGTGCCAAAATCTGAGGGAGAAATGTGGGGATAGACACACCTGGTGCCGAGACCTGAGGGAGAGATGTGGGGATAGACACACCTGGTGCCGAGACCTGAGGGAGAGATGTGGGGATAGACACACCTGGTGCCAAGACCTGAGGGAGAAATGTGGGGATAGACACACCTGGTGCCGAGACCTGAGGGAGAGATATGGGGATAGACACACCTGGTGCCGAGACCTGAGGGAGAGATGTGGGGATAGACACAGCTGGTGCCGAGACCTGAGGGAGAGATGTGGGTATAGGTGGGGATAGACACACCTGGTGCAGAGACCTGAGGGAGAGATGTGGGGATAGACACACCTGGTTCCTAGACCTGAGGGAGAATGTGGGGATAGACACACCTGGTGCAGAGACCTGAGGGAGAGATGTGGGGATAGACACACCTGGTGCCGAGATCTGAGGGACAGATGTGGGGATTGACACACCTTGTGATGAGACCTGAGGAGAGATGTGGGGTTAGACACACCTGGTGCCCAGACCTGAGGGAGAGATGTGGGGATTTAAACACCTTGTGATGAGACCTGAGGGAGAGATGTGGGGACAGACACACCTGGTGCCCAGACCTGAGGGAGAGATGTGGGGATAGACACACCTGGTGCTGAGACCCGAGGGAGAGATGTGGGGATAGACACACCTGGTGCCGAGACCTGAGGGAGAGATGTGGGGATAGACACACCTGGTGCCGAGACCTGAGGGAGAGATGTGGGGATAGACACACCTGGTGCCGAGACCTGAGGGAGAGATGTGGGGATAGACACACCTGGTGCCGAGACCTGAGGGAGAGATGTGGGGATAGACACACCTGGTGCCGAGACGAGACCTGAGGGAGAGATGTTGAGATAGACACACCTGGTGCCGAGACCTGAGGGAGAGATGTGGGGATAGACACACCTGGTGCCAAAATCTGAGGGAGAGATGTGGGGATAGACACACCTGGTGCCGAGACCTGAGGGAGAGATGTGGGGATAGACACACCTGGTGCCGAGACCTGAGGGAGAGATGTGGGGATAGACACACCTGGTGTGGAGACCTGAGGGAGAGATGTTGAGATAGACACACCTGGTGCCGAGACCTGAGGGAGAGATGTGGGGATAGACACACCTGGTGCCAAAATCTGAGGGAGAGATGTGGGGATAGAAACACCTGGTGCCGAGACCTGAGGGAGAGATGTGGGGATAGACACACCTGGTGCCGAGACCTGAGGGAGAGATGTGGGGATAGACACACCTGGTGCCAAGACCTGAGGGAGAAATGTGGGGATAGACACACCTGGTGCAGAGACCTGAGGGAGAGATATGGGGATAGACACACCTGGTGCCGAGACCTTAGGGAGAGATGTGGGGATAGACACAGCTGGTGCCGAGACCTGAGGGAGAGATGTGGGTATAGGTGGGGATAGACACACCTGGTGCAGAGACCTGAGGGAGAGATGTGGGGATAGACACACCTGGTTCCTAGACCTGAGGGAGAATGTGGGGATAGACACACCTGGTGCAGAGACCTGAGGGAGAGATGTAGGGATAGACACACCTGGTGCCGAGATCTGACGGACAGATGTGGGGATTGACACACCTTGTGATGAGACCTGAGGAGAGATGTGGGGTTAGACACACCTGGTGCCCAGACCTGAGGGAGAGATGTGGGGATTTAAACACCTTGTGATGAGACCTGAGGGAGAGATGTGGGGAAAGACACACCTGGTGCCCAGACCTGAGGGAGAGATGTGGGGATAGACACACCTGGTGCTGAGACCCGAGGGAGAGATGTGGGGATAGACACACCTGGTGCCGAGACCTGAGGGAGAGATGTGGGGATAGACACACCTGGTGCCGAGACCTGAGGGAGAGATGTGGGGATAGACACACCTGGTGCCGAGACCTGAGGGAGAGATGTGGGGATAGACACACCTGGGGCCGAGACATGAGGGAGAGATGTGGGGATAGACACACCTGGTGCCGAGACCTGAGGGAGAGATATGGGGATAGACACACCTGGTGCCGAGACCTGAGGGAGAGATGTTGGGATAGACACAGCTGTTGCCGAGACCAGAGGGAGAGATGTGGGGATAGACACAGCTGGTGCCTAAACCTGAGATAGAGATGTGGGTATAGACACACCTGGTGCGGAGACCTGAGGGAGAGATGTGGGGATTGACACACCTTGTGATGAGACCTGAGGAGAGATGTGGGGTTAGACACACCTGGTGCCCAGACCTGAGGGAGACATGTGGGGATTTAAACACCTTGTGATGAGACCTGAGGGAGAGATGTGGGGACAGACACACCTGGTGCCCAGACCTGAGGGAGAGATGTGGGGATAGACACACCTGGTGCTGAGACCCGAGGGAGAGATGTGGGGATAGACACACCTGGTGCCGAGACCTGAGGGAGGGATGTGGGGATAGACACACCTGGTGCCGAGACCTGAGGGAGAGATGTGGGGATAGACACACCTGGTGCCGAGACCTGAGGGAGAGATGTGGGGATAGACACACCTGGTGCCGAGACCTGAGGGAGAGATGTGGGGATAGACACACCTGGTGTGGAGACCTGAGGGAGAGATGTTGAGATAGACACACCTGGTGCCGAGACCTGAGGGAGAGATGTGGGGATAGACACACCTGGTGCCAAAATCTGAGGGAGAAATGTGGGGATAGACACACCTGGTGCCGAGACCTGAGGGAGAGATGTGGGGATAGACACACCTGGTGCCGAGACCTGAGGGAGAGATGTGGGGATAGACACACCTGGTGCCAAGACCTGAGGGAGAAATGTGGGGATAGACACACCTGGTGCCGAGACCTGAGGGAGAGATATGGGGATAGACACACCTGGTGCCGAGACCTGAGGGAGAGATGTGGGGATAGACACAGCTGGTGCCGAGACCTGAGGGAGAGATGTGGGTATAGGTGGGGATAGACACACCTGGTGCAGAGACCTGAGGGAGAGATGTGGGGATAGACACACCTGGTTCCTAGACCTGAGGGAGAATGTGGGGATAGACACACCTGGTGCAGAGACCTGAGGGAGAGATGTGGGGATAGACACACCTGGTGCCGAGATCTGAGGGACAGATGTGGGGATTGACACACCTTGTGATGAGACCTGAGGAGAGATGTGGGGTTAGACACACCTGGTGCCCAGACCTGAGGGAGAGATGTGGGGATTTAAACACCTTGTGATGAGACCTGAGGGAGAGATGTGGGGACAGACACACCTGGTGCCCAGACCTGAGGGAGAGATGTGGGGATAGACACACCTGGTGCTGAGACCCGAGGGAGAGATGTGGGGATAGACACACCTGGTGCCGAGACCTGAGGGAGAGATGTGGGGATAGACACACCTGGTGCCGAGACCTGAGGGAGAGATGTGGGGATAGACACACCTGGTGCCGAGACCTGAGGGAGAGATGTGGGGATAGACACACCTGGTGTCGAGACCTGAGGGAGAGATGTGGGGATAGACACACCTGGTGCCTAGACCTGAGGGAGAGATGTTGAGATAGACACACCTGGTGCCGAGACCTGAGGGAGAGATGTGGGGATAGACACACCTGGTGCCAAAATCTGAGGGAGAGATGTGGGGATAGACACACCTGGTGCCGAGACCTGAGGGAGAGATGTGGGGTTAGACACACCTGGTGCCCAGACCTGAGGGAGAGATGTGGGGATTTAAACACCTTGTGATGAGACCTGTGGGAGAGATGTAGGAATAGACAGACCTGGTGCCGATACCTGAGGGAGAGATGTGGGGATAGACACACCTGGTGCTGAGACCCGAGGGAGAGATGTGGGGATAGACACACCTGGTGCTGAGACATGAGGGAGAGATGTGGGGATAGACACACCTGGTGCCGAGACCTGAGGGAGAGATGTAGGGATAGAAACACCTGGTGCCGAGACCTGAGGGAGAGATGTGGGGATAGACACACCTGGTGCCGAGACCTGAGGGAGAGAAGTGGGGATAGACACACCTGGTGTGGAGACCTGAGGGAGAGATGTCGAGATAGACACACCTGGTGCCGAGACCTGAGGAAGAGATGTGGGGATAGACACACCTGGTGCCGAGACCTGAGGGAGACATGTGAGAATAGACACACCTGGTGCCGAGACCTGAGGGAGAGATGTGGGGATAGACACACCTTGTGCCGAGACCTGAGGGAGAGATGTGGGGATAGACACACCTGGTTGCTGAGACCTGAGGGAGAGATGTGGGGATAGACACACCTGGTGCCGAGACCTGAGGGAGAGATGTGGGGATAGACACACCTTGTGCCGAGACCTGAGGAGAGATGTGGGGATAAACACCTGGTGCCGAGACCTGGGGAGAGATGTGAGGATAGACACACCTGGTGCCGAGACTTGAGGGAGAGATGTGGAGATAGACACACCTGGTGCCGAGACCTGGGGGAGAGATGTGGGGATAGACACACCTGGTGCCGAGACCTGAGGGAGAGATGTGGGGATAGACACACCTGGTGCCAAGATCTGAGGGAGAGATGTGGGGATAGACACACCTGGTGCCGAGACCTGAGGGAGAGATGTGGGGATAGACACACCTGGTGCCGAGACCTGTGGGAGAGATGTGGGGATAGACACACCTGGTGCCGAGACCTGAGGGAGAAATGTAGGGATAGACACACCTGGTGTCGAGACCTGAGGGATAGAGATGTGGGTATAGACACACCTGGTGTCGAGTCCAGAGGGAGAGATGTGGGGATAGACACAGCTGTTGCCGAGACCAGAGGGAGAGATGTGGGGATAGACACAGCTGGTGCCTAGACCTGAGATAGAGATGTGGGTATAGACACACCTGGTGCGGAGACCTGAGGGAGAGATGTGGGGATTGACACACCTTGTGATGAGACCTGAGGAGAGATGTGGGGTTAGACACACCTGGTGCCCAGACCTGAGGGAGAGATGTGGGGATTTAAACACCTTGTGATGAGACCTGAGGGAGAGATGTGGGGACAGACACACCTGGTGCCCAGACCTGAGGGAGAGATGTGGGGATAGACACACCTGGTGCTGAGACCCGAGGGAGAGATGTGGGGATAGACACACCTGGTGCCGAGACCTGAGGGAGGGATGTGGGGATAGACACACCTGGTGCCGAGACCTGAGGGAGAGATGTGGGGATAGACACACCTGGTGCCGAGACCTGAGGGAGAGATGTGGGGATAGACACACCTTGTGCCGAGACCTGAGGGAGAGATGTGGGGATAGACACACCTGGTTGCTGAGACCTGCGGGAGAGATGTGGGGATAGACACACCTGGTGCCGAGACCTGAGGGAGAGATGTTGGGATAGACACACCTTGTGCCGAGACCTGAGGAGAGATGTGGGGATAAACACACCTGGTGCCGAGACCTGGGGAGAGATGTGGGGATAGACACACCTGGTGCCGAGACCTGAGAGAGAGATGTGGGGATAGACACACCTGGTGCCGAGACCTGGGGGAGAGATGTGGGGATAGACACACCTGGTGCCAAGACCTGAGGGAGAGATGTGGGGATAGACACACCTGGTGCCGAGATCTGAGGGAGAGATGTGGGGATAGACACACCTGGTGCCGAGACCTGAGGGAGAGATGTGGGGATAGACACACCTGGTGCCGAGACCTGTGGGAGAGATGTGGGGATAGACACACCTGGTGCCGAGACCTGAGGGAGAAATGTGGGGATAGACACACCTGGTGCTGAGACCTGAGGGATAGAGATGTGGGTATAGACACACCTGGTGCCGAGACCAGAGGGAGAGATGTGGGGATAGACACAGCTGGTGCCAAGACCTGAGATAGAGATGTGGGTATAGACACACCTGGTGCAGAGACCTGAGGGAGAGATGTGGGGATAGACACACCTGGTTCCTAGACCTTAGGGAGAGATGTGGGGATAGAAACACCTGGTGCCAAGACCTGAGGGAGAGATGTGGGGATAGACACACCTGGTGCCGAGACCTGAGGGAGAGATGTAGGTATTGACACACCTGGTGCCGATACCTGAGGGAGAGATGTGGAGATATCACACCTGGTGCCGAGACCTGAGGGAGAGATGTGGGGATAGACACACCTGGTGCCAAGACCTGAGGGAGAGATGTGGGGATAGACACACCTGGTGCCGAGACCTGGGGAGAGATGTGGGGATAGACACACCTGGTGCCGAGACCTTGGGAGAGATGTGGGGATAGACACACCTGGTGCCGAGACCTGGAGAGAGATGTGGGGATAGACACACCTGGTGCCGAGACCTGAGGGAGAGATGTGGGGATAGACACACCTGGTGCCGAGACCTGAGGGAGAGATGTGGGGATAGACACACCTGGTGCCGAAATCTGAGGGAGAGATGTGGGGATAGACACACCTGGTGCCGAGACCTGAGGGAGAGATGTGGGGATAGACACACCTGGTGCCGAGACCTGAGGGAGAGATGTGGGGATAGACACACCTGGTGCCAAGACCTGAGGGAGAAATGTGGGGATAGACACACCTGGTGCCGAGACCTGAGGGAGAGATATGGGGATAGACACACCTGGTGCCGAGACCGTAGGGAGAGATGTGGGGATAGACACAGCTGGTACCGAGACCTGAGGGAGAGATGTGGGTATAGGTGGGGATAGACACACCTGGTGCAGAGACCTGAGGCAGAGATGTGGGGATAGACACACCTGGTTCCTAGACCTGAGGGAGAATGTGGGGATAGACACACCTGGTGCCAAGACCTGAGGGAGAGATGTGGGGATAGACACACCTGGTGCCGAGACCTGAGGGAAAGATGTAGGAATAGACACACCTGGTGCCGATACCTGAGGGAGAGATGTGGGGATAGACACACCTTGTGCCGAGACCTGAGGGAGAGATGTGGGGATAGACACACCCGGTTGCTGAGACCTGAGGGAGAGATGTGGGGATAGACACACCTGGTGCCGAGACCCGAGGGAGAGATGTGGGGATAGACACACCTGGTGCCGAGACCTGAGGGAGAGATGTGGGGATAGACACACCTGGTGCCAAGACCTGAGGGAGAGATGTGGGGATAGACACACCTGGTGCCGAGACCTGAGGAGAAATATTGGGATAGACACACCTGGTGCCGAGACCTGAGGGAGAGATGTGGGTATAGGTGGGGATAGACACACCTGGTGCAGAGACCTGAGGGAGAGATGTAAGGATAGACACACCTGGTGCCGAGACCTGAGGGAGAGATGTGGGGATAGACACACCTTGTGCCGAGACCTGGGGAGAGATGTGGGGATAGACACACCTGGTGCCGAGACCTGGGGAGAGATGTGGGGATAGACACACCTGGTGCCGAGACCTGAGGGAGAGATATGGGGATAGACACACCTGGTGCCGAGACCTGGATGCAAATGCCAAGCAGATAGGCAAGACATGGGGACAGCTGGAGAGACTTGGCCAGAACCGAGACGCCTGGAGGAAGCTGGTTGGCTAAGACTCGGCCAGAAACGAGACGCCTGGAGGAAGCTGGTTGGCTAAGACTCGGCCAGAAACGAGACGCCTGGAGGAAGCTGGTTGGCTAAGACTCAGCCAGAACCGAGACGCCTGGAGGAAGCTGGTTGGCTAAGACTCGGCCAGAACCGAGACGCCTAGAGGAATCTGGTTGGCAAAGACTCGGCCGGAACCGAGACGCCTGGAGGAAGCTTGTTGGCTTAGACTTGGCCAGAACCGAGATGCCTGGAGGAAGCTGGTTGGCTAAGACTTGGCCAGAACCGAGATGCCTGGAGGAAGCTGGTTGGCTAAGACTCGGCCAGAACCGAGACACCTGGAGGAAGCTGGTTGGCTAAGACTCGGTCAGAACTGAGATGCCTGGAGGAAGCTTATTGGCTAAGACTCAGCCAGAACCGAGACGCCTGGAGGAAGCTGGTTGGCTAAGACTCGGTCAGAACTGAGATGCCTGGAGGAAGCTGGTTGGCAAAGACTCGGCCAGAACCGAGATGCCTGGAGGAAGCTGGTTGGCAAAGACTCGGCCAGAACCGAGACGCCTGGAGGAAGCTTGTTGGCTTAGACTTGGCCAGAACCGAGATGCCTGGAGGAAGCTGGTTGGCTAAGACTCGGCCAGAACCGAGACGCCTGGAGGAAGCTGGTTGGCTAAGACTCGGCCAGAACCGAGACACCTGGAGGAATCTGGTTGGCAAAGACTCGGCCAGAACCGAGATGCCTGGAGGAAGCTGGTTGGCTAAGACTCGGCCAGAACCGAGATGCCTGGAGGAAGCTTATTGGCTAAGACTCGGCCAGAACCGAGACACCTAGAGGAATCTGGTTGGCAAAGACTCGGCCAGAACCGAGATGCCTGGAGGAAGCTGGTTGGCTAAGACTCGGCCAGAACCGAGATGCCTGGAGGAAGCTTATTGGCAAAGACTCGGCCATAACCGAGATGCCTGGAGGAAGCTGGTTGGCTAAGACTCGGCCAGAACCGAGACGCCTGGAGGAAGCTGGTTGGCTAAGACTAGGCCAGAACCGAGACGCCTGGAGGAAGCTGGTTGGCTAAGACTCAGCCAGAACCGAGACGCCTGGAGGAAGCTGGTTGGCTAAGACTCAGCCAGAACCGAGACGCCTAGAGCATCTGGTTGGCAAAGACTCGGCCGGAACCGAGACGCCTGGAGGAAGCTTGTTGGCTTAGACTTGGCCAGAACCGAGATTCCTGGAGGAAGCTGGTTGGCTAAGACTTGGCCAGAACCGAGATGCCTGGAGGAAGCTGGTTGGCTAAGACTCGGCCAGAACCGAGACACCTGGAGGAAGCTGGTTGGCTAAGACTCGGTCAGAACTGAGATGCCTGGAGGAAGCTTATTGGCTAAGACTCGGCCAGAACCGAGACGCCTGGAGGAAGCTGGTTGGCTAAGACTCAGCCAGAACCGAGACACCTGGAGGAAGCTGGTTGGCTAAGACTCGGCCAGAACAGAGACGCCTGGAGGAAGCTGGTTGGCTAAGACTCGGCCAGAACAGAGACGCCTGGAGGAAGCTGGTTGGCTAACTGTCCCTCACGGGAGATTAGACAAAGATGAGATGAGATAAGAGCCAGTGGAACTAAAATCACTCTTCAGCTTACCTTCTGCAAAGTCAGCAACAATAACTGGGTGGGTGGTTGTGTTCGGTCCCTGATGTCTTCCTCAAGACTGATAGAGAACTCTGAAAAACAGAATAAAGCCATACATTCAAAATATACAGGACCTATAATGATTCTTAATACAATATTTGAACCTTGCTCTGGGAAAACTGGGTGTATAACATGCGCATAAAGTTCCAGATTAGCGTGTGCAGTCTACAAAGGCTAACCAGTGATAACACTTTCTGCCTAATTGCAAACTACAGAGGCTAATCTGAGACAAGACTTTATGCACATTCATTAAGCCCTGTGTTCCCAGAATGCATAATATGCTAGGCTGCAACACACAGAGAATATGTTTCTGGTCTTGTGAATCAACCCAATTCTCACACCATCCATATAACAAAGTGATATTTGAAGGTACTTAATGAACATTGTATCAAGCCCTGTTTTCCCATAGTATGGCCCATATAAAGAACACTTCATATACATAATGCATGCTCACCTTTTCTATAGGACTCTTTGAGAGCAGTGATACTTTTATTGTTGCGGGTGCTCAGTAGCTCTACCACATCTGCCATGTCAGACGTCTGCAAACCAAGACAAACATGTCAGCTGGTCCAAATAAAAAGGTACCAATTTACATGTAAGTTTGGTACAAAAAACAAGGTTTATTCCGATTTACATGTTAACTTTATCTGACATCAATGAGGTATATCCCAATTAACATGTAAACTTTGTATGAATAACAAGGTTGATTCTAAATGGCATTCTTTGTCAGAATACCAATGCATATCCACATTTACATGTCAACTTTGTCCAAAAAACATGGTATTTCTCAATTTACATGTCATCTTGTCTAAATCATAAGGTGTATAACTATTTAGCTGTCAACGTTGCCCAACAAGCAAGGTATATCCAAAATTAGCATGCCATCATTGATCTTATATAATTTTATATCACAATTTACAAGTAAACTTTCAAATAACATGGTATATCCCAGTTTAGATGTCATCTTTGTCCAAATAATGGGGTATATCTCAATTTTATATGTCAACTTTGTCTAATTAACAAAGTATATCCTAATAACCATGTCAGCTATGTCCAAAGAACAAGGTTCATCGTAATTTATATGCAAACTTTGTCCAAATAATGAGGAAAATCCCAATTTAAATATCAACTTTGCCCAAATAACATGTTATATCCCAATTTACATGTGAGCTTGTCCAAATAACAAAGTATATTCCAATTTAACTGGCAACTTTGTCCAAACAATGTAGTATGTCCAACTTTACATGTCACGTTGGCCAAATAACAAGGTATAACTCAATTTACATGTCAAATTTTCCTGTATAATGAGGTTTATCAATATTTAAAGCTGAGAACTGCCAACATTTCAGGGAAAGTAACATTTGGTCAATGTGAAAATAGTGGCTATCAAGCAATTTAATAAAAAAAATATATATAAGGGTCTTTTATATTTTTATGCCCCCCTTCGAGAAGAGGGGGTATATTGTTTTGCACACGTCTGTCTGTCGGTTTGTTGGTCCGTCCACCAAATGGTTTCCAGATGATAACTCAAGAACGCTTAGGCCTAGGATCATGAAACTTCATAGGTACATTGATCACGACGGGTAGATGGCCCCTATTGACTTTCAGGTCACTAGGTTTTAGGTCAAGGTGGTTGGGGGGCATATGTCTCTGACCACGGAACACTTGTTATTACAGTCTACATTTAAAATAAATGATATTCTATAGGAAGCATTAATGTCTATATCAATAAACAATAGATAGATAGTTCATCAGTTCCTGCCTTAAACATATAGTGTGATCCTTTGTTTTTACAAAATATTTGCTTATATCTTTAAACATTATAAGGTTACTAAATGTACTTGGGAAAGATTAAGAAAAAAAGGTATTAACTTATATTTCCTATATAATACTATATTGTTAACCATAGCTAGGGTTTTTTAAACAGGGGAGGTAAATACTAATGAATATTTTTCTTGCAACTGCACTTGTACCATACCATTAGCCAACCAATATATCAGCAACTTAATACTTCATGAAAATGAAGTCTGTAAGATCAATAATGACATAAAAAAGTTGTGGACCATCTTTTTTTCCATACTACCTTTTTAGCCTCAATGCTTGTTTTTAATACTTGATACTTACTGGTATAACTACAAACATATTTGAGTGTCTTTAAAAACAGGAATATTATTACTTCTGTAAATGTTTAGACACAGTAAAACATTACTTTTACATTTTTGAACACTTAAGGTTAGATTTATAATAAATCAATGTATCATTGACAATAACTGGTCACAGCTTCACTGATGTTTCTTAAACCTTTGTTTAGTCAATAGTACTAAAACTAGATTGAACACATATTTGTTTTCAAGGGACAATTTAATTAAATTAGTTTAGAGACAGAACTAAAATTTTAGTTGCTACATTCTTAATATGTTCTTGGCCAAAGAATGAATTAATAGCAATTTAATGCGTTTTTTAACAGATGCATTTTAAAAAGTAATTTTCATCACCAACTGTCAAACTTGTTGAAACTATTACAAAACTGGTATTTTATCTAAGATCAGGATCATTTATGCACATTTATGAATGAGCACATTTTCTTGGTATAAAATAACAGTTGAATATATATTACAATATTGAATTTATAAGAATAAAAATAACAATCAGTTTCCAACAAAAATTTGCTAATTTTTCTACTTTATGATTGGCAATCAAATCTTATTGATTCAATCAATGATTCATAAAACATACACTGCCTCATACATCATAATAAATACTGCATCATGATGTTGCCATAGTGATCAGAAAATGCTGACATGAAGAAAAGCAACAAAAATGTCTAGTCTATAGCCACAAACACTTCAATTGAGAGGCAGTGCCACCGTAACCATGACAACATTGAACTTATTTGAGCCTCGTTCTGGAAAAACTGGGCTTAAAGCATGTGTGTAAAGTGTTGTCCCAGATAAGCCTGTGCAGTCTGTACAGGCTAATCAGGGATGACACTTTCTGATTTCATGGTATTTTCTGTTTAAAGCTAGTCTTTTCTTAATGAAAATCCACTTTAAGCGGAAAGTGTCATCCCTGATTAGCCTGTGTAAACAGCACAGGCTAAGGTGGGATGACACTTTACGCACATGCATTAAAACCCTTTCCCAGAGTGCAGCTAATTCACTGTAAGCAACTGCAGCAAACAAATACCATGAAATTAACATAGGCATTAACAATTTAAAGGACCTTTAATATAACAATTAAGATTGTAAAACATCCAACTATGTTTAAAGAATATTTGTTGTCAAATAATTATTGTAACTTTCCTTTTAATGAATTTTGCATTAAACTTGTTTGTATTTGGAAACCAAATAAATGAGTTGTCAATCAAAAGCAAAAGTGAGAATACAGAATTTGATAGTAATAAAAGCCATGTAAATCCAAAATGTATGATATAAAAAGAAGAATTAACTTATAACACCAAAATCACATGTTCAGATCTTAACACAACATAATTAAAAAAAATGCCATAAGCAAACACTGAATCATTTAAAAAAAATAAATGCATTTGAATATATGAGTCGCGTTCTGAGAAAACTGGGCATAATGCATGTGCGAAAAGTGTCGTCCTAGATTAGCCTGTGCAGTCCGCACAGGCTAATCCGTGAGGCACGACACTTTCCGCTTTTATGACATTTTTGGTTTAAATGAAGTCTCTTTTTAGCAAAAATCCAATTTAGGCGGAAAGTGTTGTCCCTGATTAGCCTGTGCAGATTGCACAGGCTAATCTGGGACGACACTTTACTCACATGCATTATGCCCAGTTTTCTCAAAACGTGACTCAAATACATAAAGATGACGCTCAAAGACCCTAAGGAACTCACCGAAGACAAAAAATGAACTTAACTGTTAATTCTGAGCTGTTAATATTAGCCTTATAAAGAATATAACGGCCATCCGAAACCTCATAAGAATCTCCTTTTGAATGAAACAGAATAATTTTCTTTAGAAGAAATGTTCTGAGCAAGTTTCATTAATATGGAGCAAACATTTGGACTAAAGAGTTTACACGGTTATACTCAATAATACACTACCCCGCCCCCTTTTGAAAATTTCAACAGACCAAAGAACTATTTTCTAACTCAGCCCAGATATCATTAAAACAAACTTATGTTATGATTGGTAAACTTATGAGATTTTTAGAGTGTTTACAATGTTTCAATATAGCCATAAAAAGAAAACTTTTTTTAAAAATTTTTTCATTCAATAATTAATTAAGTTTCCATCTTTTTACTACATTGGATCATATACACCAATTAACATAAAATTAAATTGAATTAGGTACAGAAAGAATTGATTAGAAATTTGGAAGACTTCTTCATGTCATTGCATGATTTTATTAAATTAAACCAAAAAAGTTATGTGATGCTTAATACCCTAAGAGCTGGGGAGATATCAGTAGAAACAAATTATGGCTTCTTTTTTTACCCAGATAACAATGAAATACAAGCTGTTAACACTAACGTATCTTTGGAAGGTAGATGACCATAATTACATTTTATGACCTGGTAACCACAGATCAATATGCAAGACTGGCATCGAATTTCTGTTGGCGCAAAATTATCAGGATTAGTTACTACTTTATGGTGATGGATGTGATAATTTGCAGGTTGGGAAATTGCCAGACAATGGCTTATAGAGAGGCAATGTGATGATGATTGTTAAGTTTTCTCAGTCTCTCGTGCGCAAGTACAATTAACATGTCATCAAAACAAATATTGTAATCACAGAAAATTATTTCTTAAAAAAAAAATCTTCAATCATTATTTCTTAAGACCAGTGAAAACATACTGTGAATTAGAGAACACAAAAGATGCATACACATGAAATGTTGACCACAAAATGGACAGGATGTCAATAAAAGAACAAATTTTTGTACAAGAATTAAGCATTTAAACATAAAGCAACATTCATGAAATGTCACTAGAGGGGTTGGTACATTACCTTGTGGGCCGCCTGCAGAATTGAAGAAAGTGATTAACATATCTGTCATGCATTACAATAGACGAAATTTCAATGAATTCTTGCACACCGAAATCAGAATCAGCTGCTGTTCACCCATTTATGCCTAGTGGACTCTCCCATCCTTCTAAATTGGATCAATTTATTTCTAAAATTAGGGATGTGTAGTATATTTATTTCTATATTTAGAATATTTCTTACAGAAATTCCTTTAAGCAAACAGCGCAGACCTATGATGTGGAGTCTCATCTGGGTCTACGCTGTTTGCCAAGGCCTTTTTTCTAGATGCTAGGTTACATTATCCTAAACGGAAGTGGAATTTGGGGGGTTACATGCAGTCGGTTTGCTACTTAGTACATATGATGCAGGTCCTGGTGCATAAGATTTTAAAAATGTATCTGAAATGAAGAGTTTAGGTGTCAGTTTAAAGGTACATGTGTAAGTCACAGGGCAAAAGGCCTGATTTGTGCATTTCTTTGTATGTTAGTGGTTGCCAGCCTCAATAGTAGGGCATGGTTTTTGCCTTCAAATGGCAGTGCCGGTAGCTGTCAAAACCGGTTCATATGCTCTAAGGTAATTATTTTGAGTTACACCGTATAGAATTTTTTCAAATGCAGTTTTTTTGTAAGTTTATGAAACCACCTTTCCAGTCATGTATAGTTATATATTGGCTTATCGCTCGGTCATGGTGAAATTTGAGATCAAAGATTGCGAATTCTATATATAACAAAGAAGGAAATTAATTGGGCATGTGTAACCTTTAAGAACTTCCGACCAAGTTAGTCGTCTTCCAGAATGTTGACAATTTACCATCAAAAACTCTCTGTATTGCAAAACATAACTACCAGATGTCATTTTGACCCAATTAAGGGCTGTTTGCAATTGGGCTGTTGCACTTGGGGTCCTAAGGGGGGTAAATGCTTGAAAATCACTCCGAAACCTGTTCCGAAGACACATTCTAAGACTACGTAAACACTCGGTATTGTTTTTCAGTGACATTTTGACATTAATTTGCATCAATCTCAATAATGAACCTAATTCCTGTCTTTATTTCATCTGTATTTATTGCTATTGTTTACTTTTAGCCTTTTACTATTTAAAATGTAATGTGTGTTGTTTTTCCATGCAAGCAATTTTGGACCGACACTGCTATCTGCCTTCGCTTTCAATCCCGCCAGGCAGATCTACTCAGAATAACACTACTTTGCCTTATTTTTCCTGTTTGGATATCTTGCTGAGTTCAAGTTAAATCAAGTATTCAGCTGAAAACACAAAAAGGATAATAATATTATGCTTTCTTTCTTGGAACGATGTTGTTGTGATAGACCGTGCGTGAAAAACAGCAGGGAATCTGTATTTAAGTGACCTCAATATTATACGTAAACCTAAATGTACATTTTTAGGTGGTGTCGGAATTAGTCTATAGCTCTGCCTGAACTGCTGTCCAATTGGTTTACAAGTCCGGCTGAAGTGACAGGCCATCAAAAACTGCACAGTATGACTGATTCGGAGACGGCCCTCAACACTCGCCCAGTCGTGTCGAGAGGATCGGTGTCTTTGCAGGTTAGTACGCTGTTATTTTCAATGAAATCTATTGTAAAATGATTTCTTTGATATCATGGCACACTTTTGTCACCAAAATTAGGCAAATTGTTGTTTTTTACAATTACTGCAGCTCTGAAACCACATTTTGTGGCGATAACTTTGCCAGTGTGCCCGACAATGTGATGCCGGCATGGTGACTTATCCGTTTACAGTAAATAAAGCCACACAGACTATTGAAAGCTTACTCTAATTGTATCTCACTTACATAAGTTAGCACCGTAATGGGTAAATGTGCACTAAACAACTTTTTGTTTTCTCAGATTACACGGAATTGAGCACCCGGGCCAGACTGACACTTTCCGGAGCCTGTCCGAGACGGAACTCGAGCCGAGGAATCATAGGTCCAGGTGTGACAGAAAACTTAAAGCTCATGTCTGACGATGACTTTTTTTGCGTCAGGAAGTAAAGTGTGTTGTTTTCCCATGCAAGCAAGCCGTTTTGTTGGGTCAAATGACATCAGAAATGCTGCTTCTACATGGATTTTACCTAAAATGTGCCAAAAAATATATAAAAAGTTTGTTCGGATCTTGTTCAAAACCTGCTTTGATGCACATATAATGCCATTGATGATTTGTTTTCACTTATTAAGTCATATGTTACATCTGCTATGCTATTAGAATCGAAAGTGATGCCTTGTATGGAGTCTAAGTGCTGTCTGTATGATGTAACCAAGGTCGGCTTTTCTACCTTAATTCTTGACGCGAAACGCTGTTACGCGTGACGCTTTCAACGTCAACTTTAATGAATAAATCTGTGTGTCATGGTACTGGAACTTTGTGATCTTTTTTAAAACAGATTATACCTATGGAAAAAGTGCCTTTAATTCAAATTTGAAGGGGTTGGGTTCCCTTATAGGTTACATTATCCTAAACGGAAGTGGAATTTGGGGGGTTACATGCAGTCGGTTTGTTACTTAGTACATATGATGCAGGTCCTGGTGCATAAGATTTTAAAAATGTATCTGAAATGAAAAGTTTAGGTGTCAGTTTAAAGGTACATGTGTAAGTCACAGGGCAAAAGGCCTGATTTGTGCATTTCTTTGTATGTTAGTGGTTGCCAGCCTCAATAGTAGGGCATGGTTTTTGCCTTCAAATGGCAGTGCCGGTAGCTGTCAAAACCGGTTCATATGCTCTAAGGTAATTATTTTGAGTTACACCGTATAGAATTTTTTCAAATGCAGTTTTTTTGTAAGTTTATGAAACCACCTTTCCAGTCATGTATAGTTATATATTGGCTTATCGCTCGGTCAAGGTGAAATTTGAGATCAAAGATTGCGAATTCTATATATAACAAAGAAGGAAATTAATTGGGCATGTGTAACCTGCTAGGCATAAATGGGTTAATATTTATGCTAGGCTACACCTAACCAATACTATGTTTCTGATCTTGTGAATTATGTAGCTTAATACATGTATACAGGAAAAGATACTACATAAAAACACTATGCTGCACTCGATATATATTAATACATTGTGTAAGATTGTGTAATGAAGTGTATGTAAATACTATACAGCACTCAATATATATATATATATATATATAATAAAATGTGTACAACTGTGTATCAAATCAAAAGCCAACTGTTGCACACACACACACACTTAATTACAATAATAAGTTCCAAATGGACTACAATGGGAGAGGCCTATGCATAACAAATATGGGTGAGCCTTGCTCTGGCAAAACGGTGCTTAATGCCAGTGCTTAATTTGTCATCCCAAATAAAAATGTGCAGTCTGCACAGGCTAAAAAAGGGATGATTCTTTCCGTCTAAACTGGATTTTTGCTAAAAAGAGACTAATTTTAAACGAAAAATGCCATTTAAGCAGAAAGTGTTGTCCCAGATGAGCCTGTGCTGACTAAACAGGCTAATTTGGGAGGACACAGTACATGCATTAAGCCCCGTTTTCCCAGAGCGAGGGAACCAAATGTAGATGAAAGACTCTTACGCTTAGAGCGTCAAATACTGCGTAAGAGTCCGCCACGCCCATATCCTGTAGCAGAGCATCAATCAGGTACTCCCACTGTCGACCAAGGCCGTTCTTCAGTTCGGTCACCAAGTCCTACAAATATTCCGGCAAACATTAAAAAAAAACACTTTTGTATAAAAAGGGGCCACTACTTCAGATGTATCGAATATATACAAACCAAAATATGAACGTGGGCAAGGTAACATGCTGTTATATATTTGTGGCCAGTAGTAGCAGTAATACTTTTTGATATATAAAAAAAGTATTAAAAAGTATAAGTTTTTGTTACAAACTGGCCATCACTTTAGTTATGTAAAAAATATGTGTACCAAAATATGAAGGTGCGCAAGTTAATATGCTGACTCATATGTTTGTAAAGTTTGAGCCCTCTAGCAGCATTTTTATTAGGTCTGGTTTTTTATTTGTATATATGTACTGGTAAGTCAATTTTTTATTGAACTTAAATGTATTTTAGAGGCATGTAGTTTCACCATTTTTTGCATAATGTTACTTATTTTACTGTTGTTTTGCTGTGCATCATTATCTCTTGTACCTTGTGGCGTTTCTAGGCCACAAAAGTATTACCCTCAAACACTATTAACAATCTAAATACTTAACTAAACAATTTTAAGAAAACAGATGATTTCTTCAGCCCGCATTTTTTTTTCTCAACTGCATGTCATATAAGTTTTATAATGAATTGCAATTTAAATATGTTTTTAAAAGTTTTGTACAGTGGGTTCCAGATGAACATTTGGTTGAAGTTTCAATAGGACTGATCAACATCTTTTTTAAAATATGACATAATTTTCAGAAAAGCTGAATTACTAATTTTAAACAACATCTATCAGATTTTGTACAACCATTCTACAGCCTGATTTTCTATAAGTGGAAAAATACAGAGAAAGAATCTGGTAAGAAATACATTTCTAAAATCATCAAATTGTTTGGAAGATTAATATATTTATGTAAATTTTGTCTTACATGGTTTTAATCCTGTTCAATATTTAATAGGTGTATGACGCTAACATTTTTTAAATAACAGTAATTATTTTCACGATGGGCATTTTATAGTGAAATATTGGTAAATTGTCTTAAATAAAGATGTGTCTTAGAACCAGTTTTAGTGTTACTCAAGCAAACTTACCAATTCATATTTTTCCTTGAATTTCTCTTTTGTTGCCATTCGTTGCTTGTGTGTCTTTTTAATCAGCGTCTTAATGAATATATCCTCCGGGCGACCTCAATAAATAAACAATTGCGATCAATTGTGATCATCTATTAGACGCTTCTTTGTTCAATATAAAAAGCAATATTTATGACAAGCTATCATGTTCCATTGATCCACACGCATATAAAAAACAATATTTATCATCATGTTCAATTGATCGACATTAAAAATGCAATAAAAGAAGGAATATTATCTTCCAGCAATTATATAATCAACTATTGGACATCTGAATTATGAAATGGATGCTGAAACTCTATACAGGTTGTTATCACTCAAACAAGAACAAAACAATCACACAACCATGTTTCCTGTTAATAACAAACACTCACACACCAAGACACACCTAAATGAGTGATATTTGAAATTTGGCACTGAGTAATTGTTTGTAGTTTGATAAATGATAACAACAATTTTAAACAGCAAAACTCACACAAATGAACAAGAACATTACTAATTTATAGATGGCTTTTTAACATTTCAAAAGCAGTTTATACTTTCATGAAGCAATTCACAATTCGGTTCGTTCCCCACGGTGGGAGCATTCTTTCCATCATCCTCAAAGACACAAAAGTACTGGTTCCACCCAAGAAACGGACTTGAGAGCATTTTAATAAGCCTAAGGCTTTCAATGGAATTGAGCTAAAATAAATATGTTCAAACTAAACAATGCACACCCACATACCAATCCGACACACAAGTGTTGTTTAATCTGCCTTAAACATAGTGTTTTACCTGGCTGGGTGTCTGTAAATATTATGAATATTTTACATACTGCAAAACATAATTCTGTATTTACGCCTGACATGTTGGTCAAATTATGAGTTTCTATGAAACTATGCCTTTCAGTTAGACAAACAACAAGACATGTTTCCATAGGACACAGACGCCCCATTATTCAACTTTTGTTTTCCAATTTGACCTTTGACCTGTAAGTATGACATTGACCTTTGAGATAGAGAGACAAGTGACACGTCATCTTGTAATGGTCTACAGTAACGCCAAGTTATTTAAAATCCATCAATATATCGAAAAGTTATGGCTGAGACAGGATTATTCAGACTGACATCCAGATAGCTGAACGGACTCACAGACAGAAAGTTGAAAGTGTGACTGCTACAGTGGGTATATAAAATCCTCACATTGGGCACTTTATAGTACCTAGTTAAGAAAATAGAATTCTTTCCAACTGCTTTGCCATTTGAGTGACCAACTGAGTGACATCAAACTTTAAATCATGATAATCAAATTTAAGATAAGCAAACAAACATAAAGATTTGACAATCATAATATAGACTATGGAGACTTTTTGATTGTTTGAGGGTGAAAACTACTGCAATATAATAATTGTGAATGAGATAATTGAAACTGTTAAAAGTCCTTAATAAAACAAAACATTTTCATAATATTAAATACTTTTAGTATTCTAACATGATTCAAAAAAATCTTCAATTATATTGAGTGAAGCAAAGGTTTTATCTCACTAAGTACTGTCTTTATGTGATCACTGAGCCAACAATCAAGCAGCCCTACCTAGCTGCTTAGCGATCTTGAACAATTGAGCAACGTCAGACTTGTCATCACCGGTCTCTTTGTAGCCAGTTGAAACTCCATCCTCCTGAAATACACATCAGCCTCGTGATAGGAAAATGGGGCTTAATGATCTGCAGTCTGCACAGGCTAATAAGGGATGATACTTTCTACATGAACTGGATTTTTGCTAAGAAGAGACTTCCTTCAAATAAAAAATACAATAAAAGCAGATGAGTGTCGTCCCTGATTAGCCTCGCTTTACATGAGTGAGGCTCAAATAACAATGTGAGCATTGTACCATTTCAATCACATAAACTTCCTATGTGGGCAAATCACTTAGTATTTTAAAAACTGTTGCACTAGCTAAAGTCTTCAGAATATCAAAATAACAGCAAGTAATGCTTTTGACAATATGCAATGTACTTACAGCTTTCAATATTGCTATTCAGGGGAGATAACTGATACCACTTTGTCAATGAGAAATAATTTACGTATTAGTAGCAAATGAGTAACAACCTATAATTTATTATTTACAAGTAGTTATCTCTACTTTGCCTCTAATCAAACATGGCAATGTACATGCAGTCTTTCAGAGATCAATTTGAATAAAAGAATCAAAATAGCTTTCATTGTACAATTTTTTTGTAATACTAAATACAGGTCCATTTACATAAAATTCTTCATTCTCAGTAAATGTAACTGTAATTATCTTTTCCAATGAAAATGAAAATGTATTTCGAATTTTCTTTTCATTATAGATAAAACAACAGGGACATAATGGCCCTGAAAGAGAGCTCACTTTAGTTCAAAGTACCCAAATTCTGGAAGACTTGACCTGATAACATAGTTTTTTACACTCATCAACCCTTATTCAAACATGGCCTTAGTATAGTAGAAATACACACTCTGACCCAGTTTCACCAATCATGAGTCATAAATGTGGCCTCTAGAGTGGGAAAATTGGTTTCAATATTTAACCTGGTGACCTTGTTCGGCGTAAGCTGAATAAGCCAGCTTTTCACCCTGACTTGACCTTTGTAAGTGTCCAATAATACTCAAATAAAATTTCCCGCGGCTAGGTACAAATGAATACACTTCATTTATTCCATTGGCTGATTTGAGTATAACACCAGAACATTGGAAACATATCCGCATCTTTGTAACACTGTTTTACTGCATGAAACAATTTTATCTCTAATGAAAAGGCCCAATAGATAGAACAGTTTTACAATCAATTTTCGACATAAATACAGTTTGTGCGTTCACCTTTTATTTTCAGAGAATTACCAGCGCAAAAGCGTTTAACTAAAGGCTATGTTGTCATATTTAGTACTTACTTGCATTGCATTTCAACCCGCGATGTTTCGGGTCAATACGCGGTCATTTTGTGAAAGTCAGAGTTTATATACAGTTCATCACCAGAGTTCGCAAAAGGGGTTGCGATCATTGTGTCTTACTGACAATAACGTAGTGACTGTAATGCATTGCATTCCAATCCGCAAGGTATCAAGGTCAGTTTGCGGTCAGTTGCAGAAATCTTTATATAAACGCCGTCTCGTAAACTTTGTGCACTTGAAGTCTGTTTTGATCAGAAAGATACTAAATAAAGATATTCGGCGATATCATTGTGGTATGTCAATCATCGATTTTTAATATGGTTTCAAAATTTGCATGATAGGGACCGATTTTGATAAAATTAATTAGAAATATTTATCCATTTAGACCAGTTTATTAAGCATGACCACAATAATTCGCTATACTATAATTATGCAATTAAATAAGATTCGAGTATTGCCGGCTGACCTATATGCACTCGTTTATTTTCATGTTTCTTGTGTTTTTCTATTCTGTAAATATAGATATCTGAGTAATAATATCACATAAAGCAAAATAAGCCACGAAATCTGGCGCAACACCCCGTAATTGATTTGCTTATGATGTAGCTAACAACTGCGCAGAAAAAAGGCATCCGCTACTTTTTATCTCATAGAGATAACTTTTGATCGTTCATAAACATCGACCACAATCAACGCCGTATATCTTTTTTTAAAGATATTTCTTGTTTTTGAATATATGTGACCTTGGTCTAGATATTGTCAAGATAAACATGCTGACCATGCTTCATCAAGAATGAATCTTTCATGTGGCTTCTAGTGTGTTTTCAAGTTTTTCTAAGATTTGACATGCTGACCTAAGTTTTGAAAGTAAGTGACCTAAAACTTGGCCTACATATTGTAAGCATACAAATTCTGCCCAAGTTTCATCATGATTAAATCATAAATGTGGCCTTTAGAATGGTAACAAGTTTTCTAAGATTTCAGCAATTTTATCAAGTTTTTGGAAGCATATGACCCAGATTCAAACTTGGCCAACGTATGGTAAGCATAAACATTCTGACTAAACTTGGCCAACATATGGTTAGCAAAAACATTCTGACTAAGTTTCATCAAGATTGAGTCATAAATGTGGCGCCTAGAGGTTCTAGAGCCTCTCGAGTGGTAACAAGGTTTTTCTAAGATTTGACCTTTTGACCTGTTTATTTGGACTCACATGACCCAAATTTGAACTCAGCCTACATGTTGTCAGGATAAACATTCTGACAAAGTTTCATGCACACCAATAGAAAAATGTTGTCTCTAGAGTGATAACGAGTTTAAAGTTTAATGCTGAGGACACACGTTGCATAACACGGGACAAAGACTGTCTACAATAGCTCACCACGAGTACTTCCTGCTCAGCGGAGATAACAGTTAGCTGATGGCTATGTCAATTATTATTGATGTAAAGCCTGCAGCAGACGTAATACAAGTTCCAAATTAGATTAATGCAAATTAAAAACTATTTCGCAATATTTCTCTAAAACATGTTCCACCAGAAAAATCATCTTAAATACATGTAATGCTTACCACTCCAGCAAAGGTAAAAAGTCAGATAAACACAAACCAGTTTTACATAAAAAATGAGTTCAAAAAACCTTGTCTGATGCCTATATAAATTTTCATCTTCAAACTATATTTATAATTGCTAACAAAATATTTTTAAATTTTAAACCCATTTTTTTCAAACAGGCAGTTTAACTTTTTTCACATAACTTAAGACAGCAAAAAATGCATTTATGCTAAATAAAGCAAAAGATATCATGTAAAATGTGTGACTGTCATACTAATCCAATACCATGATTACAGAATCAAGCATATTGAAGGACAACATGAAAATACACATACACATCAACATGGCATGCTCAAGCAATCAAATTCAATCAAAATGGTTGTATTTGCTTTTAAAGAACTGACAATTGCATAGATTTGGTTTTACGGCCCTACATACCGGTAACAAGACTGCAAAGTGCACACATGCATAATACAATCAGGTTGGTGAGTACTATCACACACTGTTTCAATCATTCTCTGAGTAATAAGGAACAAATCTAATACTAAATTGTTGCTGCAATAATATAATAGGGCCTTGCTCTGTGAAAAGGGGGTTTAATGCGTGTGTGTACAGTGTCGTCCCAGATTAGCCAATGTAATCTGCACAGGCTAATCAGGGACAACACTTTCCACCTAAACTGGATTTTTGCTAAGAAGAGAGTTTTTGTGAACGAAAAATACCAAAAAGCGGAAAGTGTCGTCTCTGCTTAGGCTGTGATTTGCAAAACTTTACTCACATGTATTAAACCCCCTTTTTACAGAGCACGGCTCAATTCAATCATTTTAACCAGAATGATTCTTTCATGTTCGATTGACATGCCTTGAGTGCTTAAAATGATACATGCTACCGAATTAATCCTGTATCTTTGACAACCATTCATATTTCCAAAATAACACATTTGTATTTATTAAATGAGCTTTTTTGTAAGAACAGTGGGGTTTAGTTTAAAATGTAACTAATGCTAAATCATTTACCACTTAGATACATATTTTGACACACTTGTAGTCCCATAGAAAGTTAAATTTAATTAAAGACTTTTCTCACTATATTCAAGTTTTAAAGGCTTGCATTCGAACCCTTAGATACTGATGAGCAGCAAACAACATTAAACCTAAACAGACTGCGGGCTACTCACAGGCTGTTCTAGTTTTATGCTGTTTGCTCATTGCCATTTTTACTTTGCTTCTGAGTGGGAAAGGGTTAAAATCCTTAAATGAAAATGAAAATGTGGCCATGCATGCCTGAACATAGTTAAAAAAATAAAATTCAAAAACTGTTAATAAAAACTTAATGGTAAAGTGCCTGTTATACTAAAAGTATAGACAGAATATTATGCAACCACATTCAGAACATAAAATCAAAAGTAATAAAATTAATTTAAAATAAGTGTACGTCAAATTCTGTAAAATACACTTCTTTTCAAATTTGACTTATTATGAAAAAAAACAACAGCGTTTTGTTATCACAATGATAATACAGGTGATCTGACAAATATTGTGGAGACAATTATTTTAAAAAACACTTGCGAGGATTTGTAAATTGGGCACATTCGTTACATCTTAATTTTTTTTGGTTTTTAATGTTTGATTTAAGAATTCGAACCAAGAGATTTTATTTTGTGATTGAGCAGATCCACGAAAATTTATGATTGATGAATAATATTGGTTTGACAGTAATTGTGCCTTATTACACAATATTTGTATGGCATGCTGCATCCAGGTCAAGTATTCAAAAAGCTTCTTAATTCATATGAGCCACACTCTGGGAAAATGGGGCTTAAAGCATGTGAGTAAGTAGTGTCCAAGGTAAATCTGTGTAGTCTGCACTAGCCAATCAGGGACGACACTTTCTGCTTCTATGGAACTTTTTGTTCAAAGAAAATCCCTATTAAACATAAATCCAGCCTAATTAGAGTGTATCGTCCTTTTTTAGCCTGTGCTTACTGTTAAAGTATTTAGACACTTTACCCAGCTGCATTAAGGCCGGTTTTCCCAGAGCGCCTCTCATATTATCTTTGAGTTCATTTTAAGTCGATACTTTTGACAATTTTATGTAGAATTTATCAATTTAGTTCACAAAAAGGAACTTTACAGCAGCTTTATGAATAGGACCAGGAATAAATGAATACAAAGTTTACATCATAACACCAAAGTGACGATCTGACAAACTCCACTGACACAATACTAATCTTGCCTCTGAGATATTCTTTTTGCCATTTCTTTCCCTTTTTATGGGATGTCTTTGTTTCTTGTTGCTTTCCTTGTGACGATAAGAATTGTGATTCTTTTCTTGCAAATGTTTATGAGCAGGTGTAGTATCATTCTCTTTAGTTCCTGCAACTTCATCTTTATTATCTAATACTCCTGACGGCTCCTTGTATTGCGTAATCTGATTACCTTTCGTTTCTGATACTTCTTTGTCTTTATTTTCAGCAGCTTGTGACAATTCAATTGTATTTCTGATTTCCTTTGATGATTCCACCATCAATGAAGCTTTTTCTGCTGACACTTCATTGCCTGACTTCTGATTTTCATTAGTTTTTTCCACTGGTAATTCCGTCACATTATCTAAGTGAACTTCCAACTGTTCTTCAACATTTGTACTTTCACTAGATTTCATTTCCTCTGCATAAATGTCACTAAGTGGAAGGTCTGCAGATTGTTTGATATCTTCTTCCTGCCTTTCAATTCCAATCACTTGGGACGGTTCTGCTTCAACTGTTTCTGAATTTTCTTTGCGATTGTCTTCCTTATCATCCACTGCATGAACAGCATCAGCTGTTTTAAAATCATCATTTGATAATTCTAACTCCTGAATATTGTCTTTATTGTTATCATCCTCATGCTTCAAATTATTCTCACTTTCTACACCATTGTTATCCTCAAGTTCACTTGTTCCCCTTTTGTCCTTCACATCTAATGTTTCCTCATCATTGCTGTCTTCAGACATCAGCGTTTTCACCCTTTCCAGATCAAGTACCTGAAGCATGCTACTCTTCAAACTTGTAAAACTCCCATTTCCAAGTGATCCAGCTTTTTCATTTTCCTTTCTTTCCTTCCCATTTCTCTTCTTTTGGTTGCTTTCACCAGTCTTTTGTGGTGGGATTAATTTTTCCAGCCTGTATGCTTTCTTTTTATCACTGTCCTCATTCCTAACAGTTTTCTTAATGTCTTTGCTTTGTTTTACACTTTCAGCATTTCTACTTATTTTTGTATCATGACTCAATAGGCTAACAACTGTAGTTCCCTATTTATGGATAAATATAGTACAATATAATCTGTTAAACCCAGTGAAACAATTAACATTCAGTAAAGGGGCCTTTTCACAGATTTTGGCATTTTTTAACTTATTCATTAAATACTTTATATTGATAAATGCAAACATTGGATTGTAAAAGCTCCAGTACAAAATCAAGAATAAAATTTAAAAAAGGAAAAGAACATTGCCCGGAGCAGGTTTCGAACCAGTGACCCCTTGAGTCCTGCCAGAGTCCTGAAGTAAAAATGCTTTAGCCTACTGAGCTATTCCGCCGAGTATTTTATACCCTATATAAGCAATCTTCGTAGTTTCACAAAATTTAACGACAAAAACAGAACTCTCCAAATTATTCAATCGTATCGCGTTGCAACGCTTTATAATTTTTAGATTTTAAAATCGTCAAAAGATGCATATAATGGCTATATTAGAGCATGGTAAATGTTCAGTATTACTGTTTTCTCACAAATATCATAACTAAAACGAAAATTTGCGAATCTGAAAAAACTTTTTTCAATTTTGTCAATTTACCAAAGCGTGAAAAGATCCCTTTAATGCATTAACCTGACATCACTAGTCACTACACCCATTTATGCTTATCATGTTTAAAACACAATTATTAAAATGAAACATAATTTTATTAAGTACATTTAAACTTTAAATTCTGAGTAAATAAATATTATCAATGGCATATAATTATTTTACTTCATCTTGTTTTCAAGCAGTTATAAACAATGTGTTTTTCCATGTACACAACAAAAAGCAAAACTTAAGTGAAAAATAATAGTCAAATGGCCATACTAACAGCAGTATAAAACATGTTTAAAATTGCAAAAAAGTATCCACAGCAAACATAATATGAAGTGTAGATATTGGTGCTTAACATGATCTGAAAATACAATGTGAGTTACACACCATATCAGTTCCATTTACCTCGGACACTAACGAGTAATACATGCTATAATCATGTCTCACTAACTGAAAATATATTGGCACAAACTGTAAGATGACAATTATTATCCTAATTATCAGACAAGAGACCCATGGGCCCTATAGTGCTCACCTGAGACAAGATGGAACTAAACTATTCTGCGGAGTTCAGGATAATGAAAGTACTTTATAAAACCTAATAAAATAATTTCTAGGCTTATTTTTATGTTCAAAATTGGCTAAGATATCAGTAAAAATGTTCTAACATGACAATATGACTTAAAATGTGAATTCTAGGGTATAAGGCAGCTTTTTTTAAAGTGACCTATTAAAATAGTTTTTAACCTCATATAATTCAGTTTCAAACTTGGCTGAGATATCATTTAAACCAATTTTTTGACCACATTTAAGGAAAATAAGACAAAAAATGTGACTTCTTGAGACTTTACAAGCATTTTATTGACCTAGTAATTAGTATTTTGACCTCAGATGTTTAAAATTTAGCAAAGATTTCATTGTGAAAAATGTTTTGACTAAATTGCATGAAGTTTCACAATTAATGTGGCCAATAAAGCATGAACAAGGTTTCCCTATAGCCATATATTAGGAAAGGTGCCCCAGTCCCTGGGGCAATGGACCAGAACCATTTTGAAACTCGGACGAAATATCATTGTAACAAAAGTTCTGATCAAGTTTAATGTAGATTTGACTACAAATGCAAGTGTTAACAAGGTTTCGTGAAAGCCGTATACGGAAAAATACCATGCCCCCTTGACGGCCATGTTTTTTTAATGAATTGGATTCAAACTCAGCAGAGATATTATGAGATTAAATGTTCAGACCAAGTATCATGACATATAAACTATAATTGTGACATCTAGAGTGTTAGCAAGCTTTTGTCTTTTATTTGACCTAGTGAACTATTTTTTATCTCAAGGTTGGACAATACATGTGGCATCTAGAGTGTTAAAGAGGCAAATGTTGATGGAATACAAAGCATGACACACCTGAGACATCATCATGTCAGGTGAGCTTGTAACCATCAAACAAAACAAAGGAAACATATTTCGAACATACCATACAAACATTTTTAACCGAGAACTGTTGCTTCTAAAATTGAGTGGTGTGTTTGGTCAGTATGGATTATGTCAAAGGTCATTGTAAAGAGTCAAGTGTCATATTGAATGTTGTGTTGAATAACAAATTCTGATAAAAGATGAAAACAGCTCTCTGTTGCAAATATATATCAGCTCTAGGAAAACGGGCTTAATGCATGTGCTTAAAGTGTTTTCCCTGATTAGCCTGTGCAGTCCACATAGGCTTAAAAGGGAAAACACTCTCTGCCTAAACTAGATTTTTGATAAAAAGACACTCCCTGTAAAAAAAAACACAATTACACCGAAAAGAATTGTCCCTGATAAGCCTGTGCAGACAACACAGGCTAATAAGGGACAAGACCTAATCCACACACATTTTGTCCCATTTTCCCAGATTGCAGCTCAAATGTTTAAACTGCTAAGCTATAATGTAGATTAAAATTAGACAGATAGCCAGCAAATACCTACAAGAACAAATATTAGTTTGTAATTATAAAATACCATGCAGAGCAAGTCAATTTGTTAAAATTAAAGCTTAAAAATGCTACTTCAAGCTTCTTTAATAACTTGTAGTGCACATATACATATTGGTTAAAATTGCTAAGATAACATGCCACTACCTCCATGAAACAACCCATAGTCATTATGTCCTTCAGAAACAATCCTAAATTATAGCCCCCGACCATGTGCCACCCACGCAACCAGTTTTTAAATTCCAAAATGGAATAAGTTTTAATAAAACAATCGTTTTTAAATCCTGATTATGTTTATCAAAAAAAATATTGCATAATCTGTTATTCTTTTTTTTAAATTTATTTAAGTCACAATAAATCATATTAAACTTTTAATTTGCATTTCCAATGTATGACTTTTGCGATAACAACGTTACGATATAATAAAATGGTAATTCTCACTGAAAAATTCACTCATGTGATGTTACAAACTTCAATTATAAATCATAATCCAGAGAATGCATGATTTCCACAAGGAATACATTTGCTTGCTATTAAGTTACTGGTCATGATTTTGTCGAGAAGAATTAAGTACCCTATAGAGACCAATAGATATGGGTAGTATAACAAAGCCAACAAACATCTGTAAAAAAACTACAATTATTATTAACCCATTTATGCCAAGCGCCTAGAAAAAAGGCCTTAGCAAACAGCGTAGACCCAGATGAGATGCCGCATCATGAGGCGTCTCAACTGGGTCTGCGCTGTTTGCTTTAAGGAATTTCTGTAAGAAATATTCTAAATATAGAAATAAATATACTAGACATCTCTAATTTTGGAAATCAATTGATCCAATTTAGAAGGATGGGATAGTCCACTAGGCATAAATGGGTTAACAAATAGTGGTTCGACCAGTGATAGTCAAGCATCACCTACACTGCCTTTGGCCAAGTCTGGAGTCTTTATCCAAAATATATCCCCCAAAACTTGAAATACAACTAAAGAGAGGAAATCAGTTTTGACTTGTCGGTAAATGTGATAACTCCATGGATTCACATTTGAACAAGCAAATTTTAACTGGAAGCTAACTCCATGCACACAACAATTGCAATCTCACCTTTCTTGACTTTTCAGGTGCATCCTAAAGAAGGAAAATCACAGTTCAAAAACTATTTTATAGTCACTGATCTAAAATGCAAATTGAAAATAAAAAAAACTATTTGTTTGCTTTTCTTGTTTAAACATGTTTTTATTGATGCTGTGGTAGTTTTTTTTTTACTACCAAGTGCACTAGTTGTAGTTTAACTGCAAATATTTTTTTTACGATACCCTTCCATGAAGAAAAAATATGTTTTCTGTGACATTTTTAGCTGACATAAGGTCACAAATGTTTGTACTCCCACTCTTACTATAATGATTACTTTACATTTGACCAAATTTTAAGACACTGACCGCTTTATTGGCATTAATCTTAGGCAGTTTTGTAGGGCCCGTTCGGGTCGGAGATTGTTTCTCAGTGCGGGTGACAGGATAACTTGTCTCGCTCTTTGTGGCCCGGGCCCCTGTCTTCTTGCTTTTCTTCTGCAAGCAAAGCCATCAAAACATGATACAAACCTTCTTCTGTGAAAACTGGGCTTAAGAAATATGCCTAAAGCATCATCTCAGATTAGCCTTGCAGTTTGCACAGGCTTATCTGGGAAAACACTTTCCACCTTAGGTGGAATTTTTTTCAGGACAGACTTCAATTAAAAGAAAAATTCCCTTCGAGGCGAGAGTGTCGTCCCTGATTGGCCTGTGTGGACTGGCAAGGTTTATCTCTGAGGACACTTTACGCACATGTATTAAGCCCAGTTTTCTCAGAGCATGGCTCCATTGATCTTACAGAGAAGTTTGTTGCTATTGCTGTATGATAACTAACCATTGAAAAAGATATAAACAAGAGATGTTTGTAAAAGGTTTATGCCCCCATCTACTCCAGACATGCAGCAAAGTAATCAATATGAAGATGTTAAAACATTGCATGCTCTTGTGGCCTTGACCTTAGATCTCTTGATCTCAAACTGTAAAGCCTTCACTTTAAACAGCCCTGCATACAAATCCAAAATAATACACAAAAGCGATCTCTTGATATTGTGTGATAATAAATGTTAAGTTACAAGCCTCTGTGACATTAACCTCAGACAGGTTTACCTGAAAATAAATAGGCCTCTTGCTTTTCTCTAGAATAACCGGCATATTTATTTAGAGGAGGATTGGTCGAAGCATTCCCTAGATATCCTGCAGGCCAAAACAAAAGCCCTTGTGACCTTGACCTTTTACCTGGTAACCTAGACATCAAATCACATCTTCCTTGCCTCACTAGTATACAGCAAACAATGTAAATTATTGCAGAAACAAACATTCTCCAGATATTTTGCAGAATCAAATTCCATGATACAAGAACCTGTGACTTTGACCTTTTATTAAAGTGACTTTAAAATCAACAGGTATCTTACTTACTTCCCAAGTAAACATTATACAAATTAAAATGATGAAAGTCAAAGCATTATATAGTGTGGAAACCAATTTCATGATACAAGCCCAAGTGACCAAGACATTTGTCCTGTGGACCTCAGAGCCAAAAGGCAACTTTCTTTCCTCCCAAGTTAGTAGCATACAAATAAGATGATAAAAGATAAAAGCATTATCAACATTTCATGCAGGAAAAAAAAATCCCCTTTTACCTGCTAAAATCGAAATCAAGTGTTGTCCTTCTTTCTTCTCAGGTAATTATCATACACATTTGCATGATCAAAGATTTTAGCGTTTTTCAGAGAATGTGTGGAAACAATCTTGTCTCAGGCTGACCATCTGACCCAAACCAACCATCTGACCTGGACTGACCATCTGACTGGGACCAACTATCTGACCTGGACTGACCATCTGACCTGGGCTGACCATCTGACTGGGACCAATCATCTGACCCCAACCAACCATCTGACCTGGACTGACCATCTGACTGGGACCAATCATCTGACCTGGAACAACCATCTGACCTGAACTGACCATCTGACCTGGACTGACCTTCTGACCCCGACCAACCATCTGACCCGAACCAACCATCTGACCTGGAATGACCATCTGACTTGGACTGACCATCTGACCTAGACCAACCATCTGACCTGGACTGACCATCTGACCTGGACTGACCATCTGACCTGGACTGACCATCTGACCTGGACTGACCATATGACCTAGACCAACCATCTGACCTGGACTGACCATCTGACCTGGACCAACCGTCTGGCTTGAACCAACCATCTGACCTGGACTGACCATCTGACTTGGACCAACCATCTGACCCGAACCAACCATCTGACCAGGACTCACCATCTGACCTGGACGGACTATCTGACCTGGACGGACCATCAGGTGCAAAGTAATACATGTTGTATAAATCTGATTATTTAAAGGGGCAGGGGATTTCTTCTAAAGAAGGGAAATAATAAATAAACTATGGATACAGTTATGAAATATCAATGCAAATCAGGTGTTGCAGTGTTGTTTGCTGCAAATGCAGCATTATAATAAATGAACCATGAAAGTCAGAAATATTCATGGACACTATACAGTGTGGTGCTGCTAAGCCATTTTATAAAACATAAACCACCAAGATAAGAAGTAGTAAAAGAAACTAGATCTTACAGTGGGTTCTTGCTAAGGCAGCAAAAACAAGAAAAATCTATAAAAGATTTATGCTTCATTGTTAGCTTGTGTTGATAAAAGATAATCAGGTATATCAATGAGATCAACGATTGAGTGCACTCACCTTGATACTGTGAAAGAAATGTAATGCATTTACAGAGAAATCATAAATGCAATGCTTCAATGACGGCTTATGCATAACTCACTACTATAACAAGCTTGGAGGTCAATTATGATAACAATATATTTTGAAAAAAAAATAGGATAGGGAAGAAAAATACTTAAATGAAATAAAATATTCCAGAGCACAGAATGAATTATTGTATATCATCGCTGTCGTTCTCAAACCTCGTAGCTCCAAAATTTTCAAAATATTTTTTTCGTCTTTTCCGAATATATGAAGTCTGGTGCGTGTTTTGTGCTATATCTCGTAGCTCTACGCCAATCAGAGCCCTTGAAAAAGCCACGTGACGAAATGTTGTAGAATGATTGTTTGCTTTTTTCCGGCGAAAAGTCGTAGCGACGCCATTTCACCTATAGGTACGTCGTTTCGTTTGGACAAATTTGACAAAAACGTTTTTATTAAAAAAGTTTATTTGCAACTACGAGGTTTCCTATCAGGACGAATTGTCGTACCTCATAAAAATGACAAAACTGTGGTGACAAAATATCGTAGCTACCATGTCTGACTGTCAGTATGACTTATCAGTATGACTTACGCGTCTACGGCTTATACCGTATTTTGCAGCTTCATTTGTTTGGTATTTTTACAGAATTTCATTTTCTAAAACATCGTTATAAAAAAATGAGACGGATTTTTCTCTCTCCTGAAAAGTTGGCATTTTGTAGCTACGAGGTTTGAGAACGACAGCGACGATATATTGTTAAATATGAGAACATAGCCTTTAAGTATAAATAATTCACTAGTGCTGAAAGTGAGCTAATTATGTTTAGTCATACTATAAAACAACAATTACAATGACTCACTTGTAAATTTCAAATAACATAAGGCTCAGTTGAAAATTGAACCCATTCTTTAAAAAGAGAAGACACCAAAGAAGTTAACAAACTGACCATCCATTAGACAGAAGTTATCAAACCCATTATTGTAAATATGAAATAAAATAAATACCAGTTTGGGTAATTTCTTCTCATCAGCTGTGTCAACACTTTGAAAGTCCTCATCATTCGTATCGTCCAGCGCCTCCTCACTCCTCTGAAACAATCAGTATGAGATATGACAACAAAAGGGTCAAAGGCCAAAGGTCTCTGACCTTTGACCCAAAAGAACTGGACTGTTTTGATCAGCTTAAGTAAATTTAATAAAAATCAACTGAAGTACTCAAGACATCATAAGAACAAATATTCTGAGAAAGTTTCAAGATGATTGGGGAGAATGTGGCCATTAGTGTTCACAAGCTTTTTCTTTTATTTGACCCAGTGACCTAGTTTTTATATTATATGACCCAATTTTAAATTTGACATTTATATCTTTGGGACAAATGTTCTGACAAATGTTGATGAAGAGTACACGTTATGTGGCCAAAAATATGGGTACATGTATTTGTCTTTATTTGACCTTGTGACCAAGTTTTTGATTTAAAAGTACCAAACTCAATTGGGATATCATTGGAACAAATGTTCTCAGCAAGTTCAAGTTTGATTGAGGGAAATATGGGACTTCTATAGTGTTTGCAAGATTTCACTACAGCCATTTAAGGAAAAAAAAGCTTAGTCATCTAGTGACCATATTTTTCAATGGACCAGAACCATTTTGAACTCAGCTGAAATATAATTTGAACAAATATTCAGAGCAAGTTTCATGACAAGTGTACTCAAAATGTGTCCACTAGAATGTTCAGAATATTTACTACAGCCATATTCGGAAAGAAGTCATGCCATTTTTTAACTACATGGGCTGAGATATCATTAGAACAAATGTTATGAGAGAATTTGATAATGACTGGAAAAAATGTGACATCAAGTAGAGAGTTCACAAGTTTTCACTATAACCATGTACAGAAAACTGTCCCACCCAGTAGAAGCCATGTTTTTCAATGGACTGAAACCATTTTTTTAACAGAAAGAAAAAGAAATGTATACACATGCAAATAGAAAACATTTCTATGAATGAAATGTTTCATTAGTTAATGAGTTCCTTTAAGCACATTTAACTTCCATAAAGTGCAAATTAGACATTAAATAAAAGTGCAAAATGTTATTGTAAGAACATGTTTCTGCATTTAATCAATTTATGTAGTCAACAAAATTAACATAATTATTTCACACTTCATGTCTGTGAATGTATTATGCTGCACACAACCAGATTTATTCACATCACAAAAGTATAAAGAAAGCAAAATTAAGCCAATATCAAGCAATATAAACACACACAAATTTCCTATTTACGTACAGTAAAAATACAAGAAAACTAAACATTATATGGATAAAATATTTACTTAAATATATTTACAAATCAAATGTAAAAAAAATAAATAAAATAAAATTGACATCAGACACTCAAGACCAAAGCATATAACATGCATTTAATCTTTTCGTTATCAAGTAAATACTTGTTATTTGCAACCACCATTTGCAACCACCAAATAAGCATAATCACCAAACATTAGTTACCACGGAGGGACCAGACAGTGGGTGCTGTTTGCAAATAAAATAACAAATAATGATTTCATTTGATCAATTAATATTCTATAGATTAGGCTGCAAATAATCCTCCATAATTTTTACTGTTGCCTTTTTTTTAACTAGCCATCTACGAGAAAGAAGATAGCCAGAATATCTCAAAATCAGACATTGACATGCACTAACAGAGTATTAAAATGAGTTATTTTTTCACAGAAGATTACACAATTTTACAGGTTATGTTGAAAATAATGCCATTTTCTTCCAGAAATACTAATAGTCCTTCTTTATTTGATGTCTTCAACAACAAATTATATACATGTAAGCTGTTTATTTGCTTTATAGAGGTTGCATTTATCAAGGCATTAAGAATACAATTGAATGAAATACCATAATAAAAAGCATGTCACTATTCTCAAGACCAATCTAAAGTTACAATAATGTTGGTCTTGTTTTTAGTAATGAATGAAGCAATTATTCTTAATTCAAAGCTGTCAGAATAATCCATTTAAAAAGAATTTATGCTGGTAAACTGACTGTTAGAGCCATTCATTTTTATGTTTAATTTACATCATCATCAAAAGAAGCTTCAAGGACAGATTGTGTCTGATTTAAGTTGACCTGAACATTGTGGCACATTGTTTGAGTTGAAGATCCATGCAGAATGTATAAGTATTATGTGCACCATTGACAATCAGGAGAAACAGTAACTACATGATAAGGCACTAGATGTTTGCATTTCAAAGACAAGAGAGCAAGTGTGCAAGAGAACAAGTAGACAAGAGAACAAGAGGGAAAAGAAAACAACAGGGCATGAGAACATGAGGGCAAGAGACAAGAGGGGAGGAAAACAAGAGAGCAAGATAATAGCAGGACAACAGAACAGGAGGGCAAGAAAACAAGATTTAAGAGAAAGCTGGCTGGGGATTTTTCTTTCTTTTGGATTCTTGCAACTTACAAGAAATCGTTTATAGTATATCTGAAATATTAAGTACAGATCATTTGTAATTCTACAAAAGAATAAGCATAATTTCAATACTGACTAGTAATAACATCTAAGCAATTTATATTTATGTTGTTGTTTTTTTAATACCTGTAATTTTAATAACCATGGATGCCAAAACCTTATTCAAAATCAAGTAATTTGTAAAAGATGTCATGAAGGCTTAGAATTTAATTATACTTAAATGCATCCTCATCAGGCTATCTAAGACATTTTCTGTAAATGCAGCAGCTATCTGGCTGATAAGTGATAAAAGCCAATAAACAAATTATGACCCTTAAACAACTATGGGACCTAGCCTGTACCAGGTTCTACATCGCATGATTTACTGTACTTAACCATGTATTACCTGATTGTTAACGACAAAATGATGGAAAAAAATGTTCTAATAAAAAACTGGCAAATCAAACTTAAATTGGCTGCTAGTTTACTATTGCGCAATCTGACTTGATCACATAACTGAAACATTGATCAGTGTCACTGATTTGATAACTGTTATTTCAAAATTATAATTAAGCATTTTTATGACCATGAGTATAGGTAAAATGGCACTATAAAGTTTTTAGATAATTCTCTCGAGAATACAAGAGGTCCTGAAAAGGGTTGTTTTTTGTCTGGCAGTTAACCCATTTATGCCTAGCGTCTAGAAAAAAGGCCTTGGCAAACAGTGTAGACCCAGATGAGACGCTGCATCATGAGGCGTCTCTTCAGGTTCTGCGCTGTTTGCTTAAAGGAATTTCTGTAAGAAATATTCTAAATATAGAAATAAATATACTAGACATCCCTAATTTTGGAAATAAATTGATCCAATTTTGAAGAATGTGAGAGTCCACTAAGCATAAATGGGTAAATGTGTACTCTTGTAAGTGTCTACATTTGTATCCCTTCAATATCTAAACTTTCAACACCATCAAATCCTCCATAATTATTACTCTAAAAAAATAAGATGTTTCCAACAACATAAAGACCACCACGCCCACGGAAGGTTTGTGGCACATCCTTAGTGGGCATATGGCAATTATATGAACTCAGTAGGCAGCAATAACATGGGTTCAACAAATACTGTTCAAGATAAATTATGAAGCTACAAATGTGACGATTTTTGCCGGTACTTTATCCTTTAGGTTCATTATTCTTTGAGTTCTTTCCTATTATTTACACCAAAACGAAAGTACATTTCCCGCGGTCAAGCATTCGACTATTCGGTAAGTTCCACGCAAATAGTGTGTGAATTTTGAGTTGATCATTGTATTTTTATGTACATAATTTGATGATTTAATAATACAAGTCGGTTATTAAGATGCACAATATGTATTTCATAATATAGCCACAGTATTATACAATTACTGTTTGAAACGGTAGGGTTGTGTTTACATGAAATAGTAGGGTGATGTCTTTAGCAAGCATGTCACGTGGTATATATATCAGTATATAAAGCGCTGCTCTTATGGGGAGCAGGCAGTCGGTGTTCGATCGTCGAAAAGAACACAACGTTTAATACGTTATAGTAATTAGAGACCAAATACCATTGGAAGTATCTGTGACTTTGGATGTCTATTGAGTGGGGGTGACCCAGGCAACTTTGCGCATAACATACCATAGCTTGCTGGGTAAGCTTGAGACTCATACTAGTCCGGGCACAGGTCTCCTTTGGTAATATAAGTAAGTGCACGTTTCTGGTCTCTCAGGTCAGCCTGAGCAAGGGACATCTCTATGACTTTGGATGCCTATTGAGTGGGGGTGACCCAAGCAACTTTGCGCATAACATACTATAGCTTGCTGGGTAGCTTGAGACTCATATATATGTCCAGGTCACAGGTTTCCATTCCAGTTAGTGCACGTGTCAGGTCTCGTAGGTCAGCCTGAGTCTGACAAGCTACTTATTGTCGCTTGTACTACACTGACCCATTGTCTTCCTTGCGTAATGCAGAGGGGAGACACTGCAGACTCGTTGCTATAGGTGTAAGACACCCGAGGTGACCCAAGTCATTTCAAGACACCCTAGGTGACTCTAGTCATCCCAAGTTGACTCAAGTCATCCCAAGTTGACCCAAGTCAACCAAAGACAACCCAAGTTGACCAAAGTCAACTCAAGACGACCCAAGTCGACCCGAGCCAACCCAAGTTGACCCAAGCAAACCCAAGACACCTAAGTCAACCCAAGTTGACCCAAGTCACACATGGCATATGAAACCGGCTTGTAAAGTGATTAAACGTTCATTATACCAATGATACAAAAATTACAAATCATTTATAGTGTAAATATTCATTGATTTCAGTCTAAATTGAGGCAGTTGATTATCTAATAAAAACTAGTCGCAGCGACGGGATATATAGGGACGACCTTTAAGCATCCCAACTCAGCGTCACGATGGCTTCACATCAAAGCGACTTGGATAGGATTAGAGCCGAGCTAGAGCATGTCAAGCTAGAAAATACAAGATTAAGGCTTGAGGCGGAGATCACTGGTGTTGAAAGGGAATTGCACCTGGCTGCAAATAGATTGACCACGACGTCAACACCCAAACCTTTGTTTGCCAAAGATCATAGGTCAGTAAATTTTAAGCATACTGAAACTCCGATTCATGGTGACAATTGCCAGGCTGACGAATCGATAATGCCAGAAAGGTTCATAACCATGAGGAGACAGGGTATACCAAGGGCTCTTGATGAGACTCAGGGAAAGTCCAAGCCATCAGTCATGATGAAGCCTGCCACGTACGATGGTATGGGGTCTTGGCAAGATTATAAAGCCCATTTTGATGCATGTGCTAAGATAAACAAATGCACTGAGTCAGAAATGGGGTTGTATCTGGCAGTATCTTTGAGGGGACAGGCCCAGGGTGTGTTCGGTAATCTTCCTGAAGAGTCACACAACTATTTTGCGTTGATTCAAGCCCTCCAGGAAAGATTTCTTCCGCCGAACCAAACGGAATTGTACAGGGTGCAATTAAGAGAGCGCCGACAGCGGGCCTCTGAACAGCTATCTGGGTTAGCTCAGGATATACGCAGGCTAACTAACCTAGCATATCCCACTGCCCTGCTGATGTACGCGAGACCCTAGCTAAGGAACAGTTCATCGACTCTTTACATAGCACTGAGTTACGTATTCGTACCAAGCAAGCACGCCCGATCAGTCTCAATGATGCTGATAGGCATGCCGTAGAATTGGAAGCATTCTACAAGGCTGAGAAGAAAACAGTTAGTAGTAGTTCAGTGTGAGCACCAACTTCGAAGGATACTTCAAAGAATCCAGTAGAGTGAGGATTTTAGAACTGTTTACGTTTGCTGTGCAGTTTGTTTTGTTACAGTTACTTCTATGTTTTTTCTTTCCCCTTTCTTTTCATTGTTGGACTATCAAGTTAGTCATTATTCATCAGGTCATACTCATGTTTGTTTTTCTTATCTCATCAGGATACTAGTCATTTATTTAGCATTAGATATCATGTTTTGTCATAACATTTGCTTTTAGCATGACTACTGGGCGTAGTATCAATAAAAGATATGTTGTTGACGTATTTGTTTTACATTTAGACAGAGTATTGTAAGCGTGACGCATTTATAGTGTAAATATTCATTGATTCCAGTCTCAATTGAGGCAGTTAATTATCTAATCAAACGGCTAAGGAAAATCCCAGGAAAAGCTGCGTGTTGAAACATACCACTGGTGTTTTGAGCCACTGTATATATCCCGAAGAAACGACGAACACGTTACATAAACATCAAGCATGCCATACATACAAGTACTGTGAAAATCTAAAATCCTACAAAGATGTCCCAGCTTGCTAAGGTTATACAGAAGTTGCTAAATGATAGATATAAACAACTAATGAATTGTTAACTGATGTTTTCAGTAATTGACTGCAATTAGTATTTTTGATGATTTATAGAGACTGTAAGAAAAAGGTTTTAAAGGAATGAAATCTACCAACAAATGAGACATGCTCTTGAAAATAATGACTTTATGCAAATGCTGTCCAAAGTAAGTCTGTGCAGTCTGCACTGGCTTATCAGGGACGACACTAAGATTCCGATTGTATGTTTATTTTGTTATTTTAAGTAAGTCTCTTTATTGCAAAAATCCAGTATAAGCGGAAAGTGTCACTAATGATAAGCCTGTGCAGACTGTACAGGCTAATATGATAAAGACACTTAAAGCATGTGCATTAAACACAATTTTCCAAGAGCAAGACTTTGTTGGAACAAAAAAAAAAAATCAAAGAAGCTTTTACCCAGGAACTCAAATATCAACTAAAACTGTGAGCCAAAAAGACTTCCAGACAAAAAATTTAATTGCCAAGCCTAATCTTAAATGTGACATTTCTGTGAAGAGCACTCAGCAAGGGGAGACAACTCTGACCTCTACCGTTCGAGACATGCGGCTAAAGCGTCGCGGTGTGAACTCCCCAAAGTCCTTGACACTGTCGCTCCAGATCCGCTTGAGATACTGGTGGTGCTGGTATTGTTGCTCCTATAAAGACAAAAAAGAATTTGACTTTCAACTGGGTTATAATTGGACATTTTTTTAACTCTGAATGTTAAAACTAGTGTAACTGTCAGTTTGTAAAACAAATTGAAGAAGAAAATACTGTTTGTAAAAATAATGAACAGTTTCAAATTTTCTGATTATAAGTATTGCTGCTTTTATCAGAGAGAAGAAGAACTGAATCTTGTTCTGCAAAAATGTCTAATGAAAGAAGAAGACACAGTGAAATACTACACAGGTCATACACACAAAACAGTCTCCTCATGGTGAACATTTTTCCATAGATATTTTAATATTTATTGATGACTGAAGCTGTGATAGTCCTGACATTTGACCCCCTAAGTATGACCATGACCTTTGAGTCAGGGACACATGACAACCGGTCTCTTTGTGGTGAGTTATTTTAAAATCAATTAATGAATTAACAAATTACAGTTCAGAATATCTGTTTTATATTAAAAGTTTACCTTTAACCTCTGAGTATGACCTTGATCTTTGAGGTAAGAAAATGGGTCTTACATGGGACATGCAATTTCCATATGATGAACATTGCAACAAAACTCAGCAAAGATATAATTACGACAAATGTACCGACCAAGATTCATGAAGATTTTGCAATACCGTTAAATCTGGTTTCTAGAGTGTTCACAAGGCAAATGTACGTTGATGACAGACATTGCACTGATAGAATACGGACAGACTTTGCAGTGATAGATGACGAGAGATGCATAACAAACAACATAAGACAAAGGATATCACAAAAGTTTAGAAGATCTAAAAATGAAGAAAAAATAACTTTTAATGATCTAATACCAATTCTTGTACAGTCTTATCAAAAAATCTTAATAATTTATGTGTGCCTGTCAATTAAAAAAAATCAATCTATATTTCTTTTTAGTCACGTGATAAATCGGTCCATTATTGACAACATCATATATTAGGTTAGGTCACCCATTAAAGTCATTAAGGATTTATTTTTTATACATAAATGGCATCTAGGCAACTAATGCCTCTTTAATTGACACCTATAATTTTTCATACATGCTCAATAATTCAGTAACAATAGAAGTGTAGAATCTTAAATAACTCCAGTCAAATAAACCATTGCAGGCATCTACAAATAAAGCATGAGCAATCATTGAGTTTATCTATCAGTAGTAGGTTTACATTTATTGTCTAGCCGCCAATTTCCCATACATTACCAAACATAAAGGCTGTCTATTGACATCGTTAAATATTAAGCAGTAACTTCATTTTCTGAGAATTTCAAAATAAAAAAGTAAAGAATCTTATATTACCTTTATGCATTATTCATGTTAACCATAGAAGCACAACAAGATAAATAACTGAGATATAAACTTCAGTATAAATTGCCGTTCATAAATTTCCATAAACATTATTTTTTTATTACATGTACTTTACTTAATACAGCCTCATATTTCTAAACGAAGTAAGACAATCCAAATTTCATAGAATTAAGAACCTAGATATGAAAGGTAAGGAACATCGAAAAAGGTCAGGAGACAAATCCTATTTGTTCCAATTTTGACTGATTTTGTAATACATTAGACACAATTTGGGACATAAATCAGGCAAATTAAATTTATTTATGAAGGAAACACACGAAAAACCCGATTCCCCACTCACAAACAGCTTATTCCTGCTGCACGCCTCTTTGTTCTCGGAATGACATACACAATATACCCACATGTTGATCTTGAGCAAAGGCTTCTCGAACTAGATACCTCTCCGCCAATATGTTTTGTTATTTTGGTGTTTTGTTGTACTCAATTTGGGAGGAGTTACTTCCTTTACTCCATATATGACCACTGTTGTTTAAAATAAACGTTTTGCACAAAGATTATTTGTCTATCAAACCTGAGGTTATTATTAACTACTGGCGCTCGAACTACCCACCCCAACCCCACGACCCCTTTAATTACTAGGCTCATTTGTTCCCTAAACTGTCAAACAGGCTCACACCAATAAGCTGATGTGCTTAAGACATTACAGACTCAAACCACATTCCCAATTGTTAATCTTGAGCTTTTTGTATTACACACTAGGTATTTAGATATTATATTTGTATTTATATATATGTGAGCCTTGCTCTCAGAATTTAGGGCTTGATGCATGTGCGTAAAGTGTTGTCCCAGATTATCCTGTGCAGTCCTCACAGGCCTATTAGGGATAACACCGTATGCTTTTATGGTATTTTTCTTATAAAGGTAGTTTCTTCTTAGCAAAAATCCAGTTTGGGCGGAAAGTGCCATTCCTGATTAGCCTGTGTGGACTACATAGGCTAATCTGGGAAAACTCTTAACACACATGCATTAAGCGCTGTTTTCCCTGAGCAAATGCTCATATATACAGAGGCCCATTTTTGTGTCCCTCCTCTGTCAGATAGGCATACACTACGTACCCATTTGTTGATCTCCAGCTTTGGCCTTACAGTCTCTAGTCGGCGTGCAATACCAAGATTTTCCCGCGCTATGTCTTCATTCTGACGCTCACGGTATGGGAAATTTAGACTGCAAGTGTTTGACAATATGATGCTAGTTGTTGTTCAAATAGACTTCAATGTTAGTTACAATAAAATTTGAGCATAGGCATAAATGTGACTTAAATCCCAGCATCATTATGTCAGCTATGTTCAATGTCGAAAAACTTTATGGTAATGACATCTTTGAAGTTTTAATTTAATCAATTTTAAAAGTAGTATTATGTTTAATGCTTTAAGTCAAAATCTAAATTGCAATATAGGTGTTTTAAAGGGCAAGATTAACATCATACCTTCGAGATTCATAGTTGTTCCAGTTGTCTATATTGCCGCCATATTTTAACACATGTGTCATCTTGTTCAGCAGAAGCTTGTTTTCATGGTCGATTTCAGGCCTGTCTCTCTTCTTCTTTCTTTAAAAACAAGAAGTTGGAATGAGTTGCTAAATTTTGAAAAACTGCTGCCATTGTTGGTTTCATACAATTACCAAACAAAATCATTTTACTCAGAATTAAATCAACAATAAAAAAAAAATTAGGTCACAAGGTCAATAATTTGGCTGCGATTACATGTGTCTTATAGATTATATAATCGACTCAATTGGATTCATCTGAGTATGCAAAGTAACCATTGTTCTGAGACAGACTTGCAAACTGTAACAATTCAATGAGCCTTGCCCTTGGAAAACAGGCCTTAATGCATGTGTGTTATGTGTCGTCCTAGTCTAGCTTGAGCTATCTGCACAGGCTATTCAGGGACGACCCTTTCATTCTGGAACTGGATTCTTGTTAACAAGAGATGTGTTTGTGAGAAACACAATGCCCCCTAATGCGCTGCTTTTTGTTGTTGTTGACCTTTGACCTTGAATTGACCTTAACCTTCCACCACTCAAAATGTGCAGCTCCATGAGATACACATGCATGCCAAATATCAAGTTGCTATGTTCAATATTGCAACAGTAATCGCAAAACTTTAACCAAGGTTAAAGTTTTGAGACAGAATGACAGAGTGACAGAATGACAGAATGACAGACAGACAGACAGACAGACAGACAGACAGACAGACAGACAGACAGACAGACAGACAGACAGACAGACAGACAGACAGACAGACAGGCCAAAAACAATATACCCCTTATCTTTCGATCCGGGGGCATAAAAAGAAAATTTCCTTAAAAGCGGAAAGCAGAAAGTGTTGTCCCTGATAAGCCTGTGCAGACTGCATAGGCTTATCAGGGACGACCCTTTAGACACATGCATTTAGAACTATTTTCCCAGAGCGCAATTCAAATTGAACAATGAACATGAAGCTTAAAAGGAGCATCATCACAAACCTGAATCTGTTTGAGACGCACAACAAGGTGATTGTGCCGCTTTGGTTCCTTGACATCAATACGAGGCCTCACTGTCGACAGCTGAAAATACAAACCACGTTACAAGATAAAATAATTTAGTGGTGTTACTTTCAGATTATTTAGCAAATGTTGTATCTACGTTGTAGTATCCATGAATGATAAACATATATTGTTTACAACACTTTGGTGTTGTGTGTTCAAAATTTGTAGCACTAGCTTCGCAACCAGTGTAAACATTGAAAGAGGGCACGACCCTTACTATGACCTTTAAAATTGTATGGCCTTGAGCATCTGACCTTCAGTAAATATTCACTGAAGTTCATATGCCAGTTAATGTTTTGTTTCATTTCGTTAGTTAACTGCTGGCTTATTGATAAAGAAATTCAGACAGGCAATTTGTTTCATTTAATATATAATGTAGTGATTACAAAATATTCATATATACAGTGGAAATGGTTGACAGATATAACCAATGTATACATCAGTTAGTGACACAAAGCCACCTATACGTTTGCACAAACCAAATAATTCGGAAAATAAATTGTTGCCAATACATGTCTTCTTCTGCCAGTACATGAATAGCACCTAAAAAACAGATAATTAGTCAGGCAATTTAAGCAATCAAACAAAGTACGTCATTAATTGCATTTGGCACTGACAAACACTCCCTCCGCTTAGAAACAGGATGAACTAGAAACAGTCAATAATTAATTAAGACATAGCAACCAAAATGAGTGGTCAATACAATGCATTACCAGGACATAAAAATTAATTTGACGGTTGAGTGTCAAACCGTTGTACCTGACAAACATTTTAATAAAAGATGCCATACTTTTGAGATCAGCGCTTGATATCGAGAAGAACACACTTTAGTTAAATGTTTGAACAATGCTCTCAAATGCAACCAAGCATAATTTAAAGTGCATTTTGTGTTATCAAGGTAAACATGTTCATTTTATTTACACAATCATGCAACTAAATGTATTCCTTACATTTAATGTTCAAGTTTTTCAGCCTCAATGAAAATGCATTCCTAAAATATTAAATGTTGTTACTTTTATTACTTCATGGCATAATCTTTTACATGTCAAATGAACAAATTTGAATTACTGCTCCATGAATTTATTGGTTAATTTGAAAATACTCATGTGTTGAATTTTTACTATTTGCATTCTAATTTTGTTTTGTTTTCTTCAAAATATTCAATAAAAGAAAAACACGTCAACATTATTAAACATGATATTCTAGCTTAATGTACTTTTAGAGCTTTGTTCTGGAAAAATTGGTCTATTAAATGCCTGACCTACAAGTGTCATCTCAGATAAGCCTGAGCAGAGAGCAAACTGGATTTTGCGGACTACACAGGCTTATCTTGGACAACACTTTATGCACATGCTTTAAGCCCAGTTTTCTCAGAACGAGGCTCAATATATTCAACAAACAGTTACTGTTTAAAAAAATGAGCTAAACAGCTCCTAACCTGTTCAACTCATGGCCCTTGTTGGCTTTAAGAGCTGTAGACCACAATTCTCAGGTTGGGATCATGAGATTTTAATGTCAAATGTTGAATAGTTAACTTAAGGCCACGTATCATTAGATGTATAAAAACAAAAGAAAGATGATTGCATTATTCTACTAACATTCAAGATCTTTAAAGAGAAGACAGCCCAAGCGTTGGCTTTTAAAATCTCCTATGAATTATCTATAAAAACTTAAGAAGGAAACAATGCAGATTCTGCTGCTCATTATAGATAAATGGCATTTTAAGATAAAATATTTAGATGTTTTACTGTCTTCAATAGAACTTTACAATTACAAGTGAAATAAAATATTTTTTAAGCCAGACAAATTCACAGACATTTGAATAATAAATATATAGAAAGAACGCTTTGAAAATGTTTAGTGTCAGAACTCTTTTCAACTATAGATAAACCTGTTTTTGATCAAGAAAGTTTATAGGCGCAAAATGATTGATGGCAAACTGATGATGTTCTTTCAAGGGATCAATACTTGGAGAAGCCCTAGTATGATATCGAGTCCACATTTTGATTTGTTACCATGGCAATGTTAGGCATCATCTGTGCTGTAACGCAGGAAAATTTATCGGTAAGCTGTAATTCTTCAATCATGAATATAATTAAAATCATACATCATTAATGTAGATGCTAAAACATTGAATCAAAAAAGAAAATGTATTGACTTTATTTATACAATGAATAATTTAAAATCTATTTCCGCAATTAATGTTATCAATTCCTTATTTTTGGATTGTACAAAAAATGTTATAATGGTAATAGTCCTTGAATAATTAAAGAAAGTACAGCTAATATGTGTTAATAAACTCGATCTAGAAACGAATGTTGAAACTAATCATGCAGTTAATTGTAGACACATTTTGATTTTGATAATGTGATTTATATCTCAGTCAAGTACATATACACCCTCGGAAACCCGATATGCTGTGAAAAGTTGGATATTCTTGGAAAAGTTGCAGATAGATTTAGCTGCATTTCGGTAGAGTAAGTTAATCAAGTTCTATAATTGTTTAAAGGCATTTTTGAAATAAAATATATTTTGGTATATGCAAAGGATGTATTACCATCAGGGATCATATTATTTTCGGTTTTGTCGGTCCTAGACCGATTGGGGTCATGAAAGACCGATTGAAAATCCCAAACAGTCGGTCCGATTCTTTTTGCTATTAAAATTCCCATGTCATGAAATCGATAACTAGTACACAGTGTACATGCTAACACACCCTAATGACATTCTTATCTCGATTAGGTGTGATAAACCATTCGCTGCAGTCTCTAAACCGGACCGGTTTATTGCATGTCAGACCAAGACTCTAAAACTTGTGAAGAGCGGATTAAAGACGCATCCGAGAAGACGCGTCTGAATGCACGCGCTGTAACTAAACAAAACATGCCGATACATTTTCCACCAGCGTAATAATCCGGTAATATAATTATGAATGAAAGTCGCGGATCTGATCGACAGAACAGCCGAAAGTTATTTTTATGGGCGGAACTTCACATAAAATAGTACACAAGAAAAATAATATACATTGAATAAATCTTAGTAAAACCGTGTTAGAATCGAAATAATTTGTGTACTTAATACTTTGTTGTTGAATAACTCACGACCGGAAAATTAGATGCGTAGTTTCAAATGCTTTGCTCTCATGATTAAATCCCTACGCATCTAAACTATCGGCCGTGGGTATTTTTGACAACAAATTATTTATTAAATATTTGGTTGTTGTTGTCAGTAGCCAACCTACGCACAGACATTTGTTTGGTTCAGTGCATGTTTGTAAGCTATTATCGAGTCGACAACAATTTAAAACATCGTTATAGACTTACACAGATTAATAATATTGACAACTATGAAAAAAGTCTGATAAAACAGCACACGAAACAACAATGAAATACCAAATGATAAAACCAGTTGAGAAAGCTCGTTCCGTTTAAAAAAAATGCCTAAGGGAATTTTACTTGTACATATATTATACCACCTTAATGAATGGCAAAATCAATGGTATATATTTTAATGTAATTTGTCATTATTTCGGATATACATTTTCGGATACTTTTCCCCATTTATATCCGGACCGATTGATGTTGCGGGAAAATATGATCCCTGATTACCATGTATGTTACTAAAATCCTGGTTACTATTATTCAGGATTTATTAAAATATAGCTATTTAAAGTCGACGATGCAGGGATTTATCTAAGGTGGCATAGAGGTGACATTCACTCCTCTTTTTTTGAATTGCACTCCTCTTTTTCTATCTCGTGGCCACGAGTTAGCTTAGTCGGATCTCGAGATCTCGAGGTGACATTCACTCCTCTTTTTTTTTAAATTGCACTCCTCTTTTTTCTATCTCGTGGCCACGAGTAAGCTAAGTCGGGATCTCGAGATAGCTATGTGGTGGCCACGAGATAGAAAAAAGAGGAGTGCAAAACTAAATAAAAGAGGAGAGCAATTATAAAAAGAGCGGTGCAGTAAATAAAGGAAGGGTGCATTAAACAAAAAAGGAGAGAATTTCGAGATCTCGAGATCCCGACTTAGCTAACTCGTGGCCACGAGATAGCCAGCCAATCAAATACTATCTTGTTCCCTCAAATTAATCAGCCAATGAAAATGTCCCAAAAGCAAGGCTACTATTACTACTATTACTACTGCTGCTGTTGTTGTTGCTGCAGCTACTTACACTCTCTACTTCTACTACTACTACTACTACTACTACTACAACTACTTACTACTACCACTACTACTATTACTACTATCGCTACTGCTGTTACTGCTCCTCCTCCTCCTCCTCCTACTACTACTACTACTACTACTGCTGCTGTTGCTAGTAGTAGCAGTAGCAGTAGTAGTAGTAATAGTAGTAGTAGTAGTAGTAGTAGTAGTAGTAGTAGTAGTAGTAGTAGTAGTCGTTGTAGTCGTAGTAGTCGTAGTAGTAGTAGTAGTAGTAGTGGTAGTCGTTGTCGTCGTAGTAGTAGTCGTATAGTCGTCTGTCGGTCGTCGACCGGTCGTCAGTCGGTCGTAGGTCAGTCGTCCATCGTCTGTCCGTCGGTCGTGTTCCGCGGGTCGTCCGCCGGTCCTCCATCCGATGGCGTCCGTCGGTCGTCAGTCTGTCGTCTTGTCCAAACATCGGTCGTCCGTTGGTCGTCCATCAGTCGTCCCTTGAGCGACCGTCGTCGTCGAAGTGGTAGACGTAGTAGTTGTAGTAATAGTAGTAAAAGTAGTAGTAGTAGTAGTAGTAGTAGTAGCAGTAGTAGAAGTGGAAGAATGAGTAGTAGTAGTAGTAGTAGTAGTAGTAGTAGTAGTAGTAGTAGTAGTAGTAGTAGTAGTAGTGGTAGTAGTAGTAGTAGTAGTAGTAGTAGTAGTAGTAGTAGTAGTAGTAGTAGTTGTAGTAGTGACAGCAGCAACATTTAGACTCACAACAACAGCATAAGTAGTAGTAGTAGTAATAGTAGTACTAACTGTAGTATGTATTGGTTATATCAGAGCCTTGCCTGCTTTGACTAGCTATATATATGCATACAGAATATTTACACATGTTACACAAAATTTGATTGGTTGACTAACTCGAGATCTCGAGATAGCGAAAATTCTCTCCTCTTTTGTTTAATGCACTCTGCCTTTATTTACTGCACCGCTCTTTTTTTAATTGCACGTCGCTTTTATTTAGTTTTGCACTCCTCTTTTTTCTATATCGTGGCCACGACATAGCTAACTTGTGGCCACGAGATAGAAAAAAGAGGAGAGCAATTTAAAAAAAGAGAAGTGAATGTCACCTCTATGCCACAATATTTATCCCCTATTTAGCACTTTATTTACAACTTTCTTTCAAGGTATGCTAGTGAACAAGTTTTTGCAGGGTTTCCAGGGGTGATATAAAACATTTTAAGAGAAAATGTTTACTGAATGGATGTATAAGAACAAATTCGGTGGATACATTATGAGTATTTATAAGCTGCTATGTCAGTGATTGATAAAGACAGAATTGTTTATTTCTCTAATGGCTATACAATGTAGCGTACTTCCATATAATAAAAGGTTCCTCAATTAATATGAACAACAAAATAAAACAGACATGTGTACAGGTGTATGTCAGTGAATGCCTTGAATAGATCTATCTTGGAAAAGCACGAGTTTAGAAAAACCCACTAAACACCCCGGTACAAACAACGCTGGTCCATCAACCAATGATAGCTTACTTTAAATAATAACGGTTGATACGGTGTGTGATTTTGAAAGGATTATAAATGGGTCATGTTGATTTGTACCAGCAGATTAGTGGGTTTTTCCAAAAAGTTGCTTTTTCCGAGATACATATATTGATAGATGTCAACATCTAAACTGTAGAGTCCCATTAATATAATGACAATACAGTTTTAAAAAAGAAAAAAGTTTGGGAAACCAGCATCCCTTAATTTAAAAGGCTATTGTTGTGACCAATTGGCTGTATGGACAGTGATATGTTGATCCAATTCAATACTTCAAATAACTGATCCATGTGTTGTAACAAAATTTAAAAACAAAACAAAAGAAACATTCAAAATTATTCAGTTGCTTTATATCTTTTGTAACATTTGATAATTTTATCAATTTTATTATGATTATTCATATACAAAACTGTATTTTCATTTTGATTAGACATTGTAAGACCGTGTTATTTGGCTCCCTGAGACAGTTTTTGTTTTTGAATATGCCATAAAAGTTGGAAAACTGTCATTTGGACACCCTGTGGAAATTCCATTTAAACCTTAGTTGATTTTTTTAATTTTTGTTAAGAGGGTTTATAATTTATGTAACATTTATTTAGCAATGCTGTATGCTTATAACTTGTAGTTATGACAACAACTGTTTACACTAGGCACTTTGGCATAGTTAAATAATTGTCTCCAATTTCAAATTTCAAATTACCGTACAAAGATCTTTTTACTTTGGTTCTTCTCACGCAGAAACTGTTGGTTGTAACAATTTAGTAATTATTAGTAATTTTTCAATTGTCAAAGCCTAAATATTCCATTCACATGCTCAGGTATGACCAATTAAACCAATTAAACAATTGTTGCAAGAGCACTATTGAAATGTGCTGAAAAGTAAGTTTGTGTATGTTTTTTTATTTAATTTTAATACAGTAACTCCTATAATATAAACAAAGAAATACAGAATTTTTAAAATAGATTAGAGGGGTATATCAACGACTATTGCGGAATGTTATTTTTTTTTAATGTGATTAGCATTTAGTCTGTATTTATCACATGGCTAAAGCCTAACTCATAGGTTTCAATTTAATAAACACTCATTAAAATAGTTATTTTTCATACATATAAAATGCTGTCCCAGAGACACTTATATATTTATGGTGTATGTTAGATACTTTAATAATTTATGTTCTACTTGAAAATGGTTAAAAGGTTGATGTTGAACATCCACATGTAAAATTTATCATTTACAAAGGCACATTTGTGGTCTGTCTGGTATATAGTAAGCAAACTGCCTGAATTACATTTTAATGATTGAAAATGACTTTTTAATGACCAACTGAACTAGGTTAAAAATTAATTTGAATTGATTGATGGTTTTCAAGCAAGATATTTAAATTTCCTTTAAAATCTGTTTTTTCACTTGAACAATTATTTGTTATTTTGTAAATCCACTGTGTTTAACATTACAGATTGTACACAAAAGCACTCTCTTAAAAATCTTACTTACACAAAAAAACACTAAAAATTGTAACTAAAGGTTATCATTTCCAAGTAATGTTGATTTTCAAGACAATTTATGAATGTTATTTTAAATCAATGCATATCCCGTTTTTGCCTTCAGATTTAACAGAACACAAAAATGAACATAATTTGATAATACAATTCAAAAAATTCATCAAATACCAGTGAACATTCTATTATGATATTAGAATTGTCAAATAAATGTGTTTTCCACCATGCATTATATGCAGAATTACATGTTATAATGATTGATTTTGACAAAATGTACTTTATAAAAAATAGACACTTGCACATATAACTGTAACATATTCATAGAGTTTACTACAAAAGGAGATACATAATTGTTTTTTTGTTTGTTATCCCCCCCCCCCAACCCCCCCCCCCCCAAAAAAAAAACAAAAAAAAAACAACAAAACAACCTGTATTCCTTCATACAGATAAAATGATTAAACATAGGTTATTATACTTTTAAGTATAGACAGAATAAAACAAAAATACATTGTGAACATGAAATAAACAGTGTTTTTTTTAAAGAATATCCCCAAAACGATGTCCATTCAAAAGTTTATGATTGATGTCGTATTACAAAATCAAATTATAAAGTGTTCATAGGTAGAATGTCATGGTATAAAGAAAGATCAATACATTCTGTCAACAGTTGTTCAAATACAATATGGAAGAATTCAACCTTCAGTTCAATTAATGGTATGTATTTTAATATGGGGTAATCGCTGTACTGAGGTATTGAAATAGTGTTGACGAGTTGTTACATATTTTATATAGGATTAGCCTTGCTCTTTTATAATCTGAAATTAAGCTGATAAAAATACAATATTTCAAATACTCAATGTACGCAGGATTAGCATTCAAAATTTGTGGATCCTTAAGATTTGTGTGCTATATTCCTATTATAATGTTACTGGATGACTAAAAAAAATTGAAAAACTTCATTTGAACATGCCAATGTCTGTGGTTGATAAAATTAGGACAAAGATTTATAAAAAATATTGTTTCCAGTCAAATTCACTTGTTTCATCTTGATGTACAGAATTTATGAGCCTCACTCAAAGAAAATGGGGCATAATCCTTGTGCGTGTCATGACAATTTCTGCGCAGTTTGCACAGGCTAAACTGGAATGGCACTCTTGGCTTTTGTGGATTTTTTCTTTTAAAGTAAATATCTTCTTAGCAAAAGTTCAGTTTATACAGAAAGGGTCATCTAGCTCTGATTATGATCTGCAGACTGAACAAGCTAATCTGGGCTAATACTTTATGAACATTCTTTTATTCGGGTTTTCCTTGCATATAATTACTATCCATCCATCAGATTAAATTCTGTTTAAAATGCATAAGTTAACAAATAATTATTGACTGGGCAATAATTTGTAACTAGTAGCAACTGTTGAAGGTCTTTTCTACACTGATAGGAAACATTTATTTGGATCATATTCACTCCTTTAATCTCTGCCAAGACAATCACTGGATCAATTGTTTATCAGCAAACATCAATATTTCCATGATTTTGCATGACATTCTTCATGTATACGGCAGCGGTGGCTTTAACTTTAATGGCAATTTATCATTTTTAGTGTTCATAATACCAGTTGGGTAATACTTGTATATGACTTGCTTTTGATTGAAAATTCTACTACCAATTTGAATTTGACTTTGAATGAAAAAAATGAGATGAGATTTAACTGTGGAACTTGACATCAAGTTAAATATGATCATAATATGAATACAATTGTATGGTTAGCTAAAGTTTAAATCATATGAGTATATCTGGATTGACAATAATTTATAAGAACTTTCCTAACATCAAATATATATTTTTTATCACTTGTTATCAATGTAATACGGACAGTACATATTTTTTTATATTACACATGTGTAATACAACATGTTAAAGCGTTTTCATTGGCTACAGAATCAATAACTAACCAATCGCATGGCTTTATTTTGGTGAAATGACGTTGTCAACATGAAATGACGTCACGATAGTAAACAACTTTTAGATCTATCAGCATTTGTTTGGTCAATTAAGATGTATTTTATTTAGTTTAAAAGCATCTGATAAAAAAGATCTGATACTCGTTGTCATATCATACGATATTTTATTAAACTAGTCCAGGATTTTATTAAACTAGTCCAGGAAATTTGTTAGTAACCTCACCAAAGGCTCGCTTACTAACAAAATTCCTGAACTCGTTTAATAAAATATCGTATGATATGACAACTCATGTCAGATCCTATCTGTATTTAATGCATGATATATTATACCAGGACAGCATATCTTCATCAGTTAATTCATGGATGGCTCTTTATATTCTACCATTGTAGTGATAATAAACTCGCAACTGTCTAAAAACAAACTGTTCAAGAAACTGGATAGTTAACATTGCTATTGATTTGGTACCTTAATTGTTCTAAACATTGTGATAATTTGTTTACCAATAATTCATAGCTTTGAATCAAATTGTTTGCAGAATGTACACACTGAATGTTCTGTGAGTGAGTTTCTTAATCATAAAGTATTGCTTTAAGGGGAGAAACCCCAAGTTCCTGAAACCTTGCACCAGACTTAAGTGAAACTGCATCTGGGCTATTTGAAATGTGCAGCATTCTGGGAAAACTGGCCTAAATGCATGTACAAGTAAAGTATTATCCAAGATGTGCATTCTGCACAGGCTAATCAGGGACAACACTTTCCTCTTAGACTGAATTTTCTTTTAGAGACTTTCTATAAACAAACAATTTCATTAAAACGGAAAGTGTAGTCCCTGGTTAGCCAGACTGCAAAGGCTAATCGAGGATGACACTTTATGCACATGCATTAAGCCCCGTTTTCCAAGAGCATGGCTCACACAGTCATGTATAACACTGAAGAGCAAGTCCTTCAAGTAATACTGAAATACTAGCAAAACCGTTACCTTCTGCATGTGGAGCTTATAGGCGCGATCTGCCTCATATCTCATCAAGAGTTTGTTGGCGGCAGGGAAGTTGGTGGCCCCCAGGCCGGTACCGTGTCGTGGCATTGTAGGGGCTCAAACTTGGTACCTGGCTCTATGTTATATCACAGTGTTGCACACTACCGGTTTATATCCATCACAGAACACATGAATCAATATTAAACAATTTTCTTAAGAAATTTATATTTAATAAAAAATGACAATGGTATTTCAGAAATGCCCTTCAATTTTGTTTTCACTAATATCCTTATATTGTCATGCTTTGAATATTTAAACAGAAAAAAAAATCTGAACAGATAGAAAAAAAACTTGTCACTGCTTCATCCCTCTATTAAACTACTGAATTGTCTATAAAACCAGTAGCATGTTTAAAGAGAACTTCACTTAAAACCGATACCAGCCCTGAATAGATAAACCAAACACACACTAGTTACCATCCACGAACCAAAACAAACCATTTTTCGAGCGGATTAACACCGCATTACCAATATAATTGAACTTGGGATCGATATTTTTATTACCAATACTATTGATGGTACATGCGGTACTTTTTCGTACTAAATTAATCATTTTTACTACCCGCAGATGACATTAATCTTTCAAGTAAAACGTGCACAGTAGCGTCGTCTGCTGACAAAGATAATTAAAGCCGCCATGTCAAGTGATGATTCTAGATCATGAAGTTTCTGATTTATGTCCTCAAATTTCGATTTATTTCGCGATCAAATACGACCCGGACTCGTAAAACATTCATAAGCATGTCCCAAAAAACAGCACCAACCTTTAATCCAATTTAAATTATATCCGATTTTGGAAATTCAAGGTGCGATTCAATACACCACAATCAGATTTTGCAGGAAGCACTATATGCACGTGTTTTATTAACGTCCACGCTTTCGGTTTTAAATAGAAGAATAGAACAGCATTATATTGTATATTTCAATGAATTTTCATTCACAACGTTTATTAATCTATAAATTAAGGAATGCATTCGATGAGTGTATTCACAACTGCTTAGCACGTGTGTACACGCTGATTTACCATTTCTCAAACAAAAACTTTGTGACTCAACCTTTTGTTACCGATTTTCATGGAGGTTTGCGTATTTTGTAATAAAAATAGGCATGGTAAAAAAATATTAACTTACGTCACATAAGAAATTATTAAATTGCCATGGACACTGACGCAACATTGTTGCGGTCAGTGTTTTGTGTTTCGCTTCCGATTTGAATAAACTTCTTTAATTAGAATCTGTTAAAAAATGCGTTTTATATTGTATATTGTTAAACATGTAGCTATGTTATTTATAAATAGGGAAATATGAAATACTTAAATTACATATTACGATTAGGGTAGGATTGTTGGTATATATTTATGCACCGCCTCTCGGACTTAATCTTCTCTAAAACACCCAATATTTTCTTTTTTACAATGTACTAATTTGTTTTTGATGGTTATAATTGGAATAACCTGTGACTTTGTTTTATGTGTATTGCATTTGACATTTCATGTATACTCATGGGCTTATTGAATACTGTATTTTCAAATAAACTAAACTAAAAACTTGTTTCTTAATGACCTTTTCACGTTTTGGTAAATGACAAAATTAAAAAAAATCAGATATGCAAATATTCGTTGTTGTTATGATATTTGCGAGGAAACAGTATTACTAAACATTTACCATGCTCTAAAATATCCATTATATGCATCTTTTGACGATTTAAAAACCGGAAAATTATAACGCGAAACGAATGAATAATTTGGAGAGTTCTGGTTGTTATCGTAATATTTTGAGACATTACGACTATTGCTTATAATGTATAAAAACTGCAAATCACTGTATGAGCCTGGATTACCGAGTGGTTAAAGTGCTAGACTTTTTCTCCAAGGGTAAGTGGTGCGAGTGCTGCTATGTTTTACTTTTTTTATTTTATTCATATTCTTTACTAGAGCTTTTTAGTTCCATTGTTTACATTTATAAAATTTAAAGCATTTAGTGACAAACTTCAATACATGCCAATATATGTGAAAAGGTCCCTTAAAAGAAAAGGGTTTCGTTGACTTCCAAACGGATTATCACATGGTCACGTGAACACACTGTTGAACCCATCCCAATACTACGCGCGCGAGTGGTAGGGGTTTACTTCGGGTACTCCGCCCCATCCCGCAGATCCAGACCTCAGCAATATTTAAATATAAAAAACGGTCAAACTAAATAACAAAACTTAGCAGCTATGATTAAAAATTTATCGCAAATTTTTTATTAGGCGAAAAAAGATTTGGACACTACCGCGTTGGAACAGTTCTCCGATCCGAACCAACCGTCCTGTGCTCGAAACAGTGAGCAAAATCTGTACTTAATCGCTTTTCCCGATCGGTGACCAATACCTTAACAACGCAATCAACAAAAGGTTCTACAGGTGAGCGATCACCGTAAAAGAACGGAAACATTCAATACTTGCGACGGGCACGCAGCTGGAGCTACTGTCGAAGGCCAGGACGGGGTATATCGACGGGACAGTCATCAAAGCAGGAACACGCCAATCACGAAACTCTTCTATATCTAGGATTCGTAAAGCACTTACAGCAAATTCAATAATAGATTACATGTATGAATACAAAATTGACTGAACATGAACTACCTATCATTTAAGAAATGATCCGTTTGATCCGCAAATGTGGTTCGTATTTATATAAGTACGTTCCACGCCTGTGTCATAAAACGATGCAAAAACATAAAAATATGCTTTGTATTTACAGCAACTATAAGAGTTTATGAAATTTATTAATACGAAATTGAATGGACACGAAATTAATATGATTTCAGACATGGTCCGTTTGGTCCGAAATTGGGGTCCGTTAAGTCCGAACTCTGGGTGTCGTCTGTTTCGTAAAGCCCACGGTCCCATGGTCCGTACAGTTCATAATCATGAAGCAGATTCGACACAGAGGAAACACGCACGCGTGCTCACTCGATTATGCACGTCTTTTTGCTGGTACCGAGGTCAGAGCCTTGCTGCGTGTCGCGCTTACTGCAAAACGAAAAATTAATAAACACATAAATGTGGTATCCCCTCATCTGCGCGAAAAAAAAGTGAAGTTGGTGTGCACAAGTTTGAGCATTTCACAACTTAAACTTCGAAAAGCAATCTAATAGACAGAAAGAAAGAAATTGTTGAAGCACAAATATTATAAACACAAAGTATAACAAAATGCTATTAACACCATTAACAGTACACTGGGTATAGACGAGGATATTACTAACCCATTATGGACACAAAGTGCATTGTATAAATGAAATTCATGTTAATATTTACTTGTACGAGACAGATATTTTGCGATAAACTTTAAAGATCGTTCATGTAAATTGCTGTAGCAAGAAAGTATTGATTTTTTTAAGTGTAGTCATTTATGTTAACCTAAATGTAATATTAGACGTCTTCAAGTTTGCGTATGTATGTCCTTTTAAGACGACTGGCCTTTTATAGGGGTTTCCGGTACTAGGTTTACCGAAAGGTAGGGTAGTTTTTTGATTTTCCGTCAAGACCATCCTGTCTTACTTTTACGCAACTGTCCTTATTGTCTATCGGCAAGCTCGTGTGTCAGTTTAAGAATTCTGGAAGCGAAAGAGCGTTTCAGTGTACATTTTGCTTAAGAACGCAATTAATTATCTCACAGCCTGTAATAATCCGTTCTTTTCCATCGAACTTTGCACGAACCGTATGAAACACCTTCTTTATTTCTTTAACACTGTCTTCTGTAGGTTTTGAAATTCGTCTGTGTATGTCATTAATGTCTCTCCCAATTTCTTTTCGAGTATTTACTTTTTAAGCTCACCTAAACACAATGTGCTGATGGTGAGCTTTTGTGATCGCCTTTTGTCCGTCGTCCGTTGTGCGTCGTGCCGCGTTCACATTTGCCTTGTTAACACTCTAGAGGCCACATTTATTGTCCAATCTTCTTGAAATTTGGTCAGAAGATTGAATTCAATGATATCTTGGATGAGTTCGAAAATGGTTACGTTTGCTTGAAAAACATGGCTGCCAAGGGGCGGGACATTTTCCCGTATATGGCTATAGTAAAAGCTTGTTAACACTCTAGAGGCCACATTTATTGTCCGATCATCATGAAACTTGGTCAGAACATTTGTCCTCATGATATCTTAGATGAGTTGAAAAATAGTTTCGGTTGGCCGAAAAACATCGGCACCAGTGTGCGGTGCATTTTTCCTTATATGGCTATATGGCTATTGTAAAACCTTGTTAACACTCTTAAAGCCACATTTATTGTCTGAATTTAATGAAACTTGGTCACAAGAATTGTCCCAATGATATCTCGGACGAGTTCAAAAATTGTTACAGTAGGTTGAAAAACATGGCCACCAGGGGGCGGGGCATCTTTCATCATATGGCTATTGTAAAAAAACTTGTTAACACTCTTTAAGAAACATTTTTTGTTCAATATTTTGAAACTTGGTCACAATATTTGTTTTAATGATATTTGGATGTGTACGAAAATGTATCCGGTCTTTTGAAAAACGTGGTCGCCAGGGTGTTCACTATTCATGAAAGTTGGTTAGAACATTTGTTCTAATGACATATTGGGCTGCACAGGACAGGTCAGTTCTTTTGAATCTCAGGTGAGCGACTTTGAGCCTTTTAGGCCCTCTTGTTTTGTTGTAGAACATGTTGCCTTCAGCTTATATCAGACAATTCTGTCCTTAGATGTCGGTGATTATGTCGTCTCGTTTCTGTTCGGTCACTGCGTCGTTTTGATGAATAGCTGTTACATTATTTTTCAGATGCTTTGCACAGAGTGCCGGGTACGTGACACTTGAAATGACCTTCACTAGCGCTTTTATGTCATCGCTTCTTTCAGAAGATTTTTCAGTAGAATGCCAAACAACGCTCGTTTTGTATGATGGATGAATTGACTGAAAGGGCTAAAGTCAGTACTGTCGTGCACGAAAATACGGGTTTCTGACCGTTCTGGCTCTTGTCTTTTGCCGACCGTTGCCTGAAGCATGTTAAAGTAGCGTGCACTAGTCATAAATTAAATGTTTTCTCCATTTCAAGCACAGCGTATCCAGAGCAACACGCTTTTATGTTAACCAGTGTACAACACACGGGCCATTTTGTGCGACTAATGTTTCCAAGTGTCGTATTTGATCTGCTTAATTATCTCGGTATCCTCCAACGGAATGTTATTTTTGCTTCTGTCGATGTGTATTATATGTGTAACGCGATATTAACATAAATACTTGTGCCAGAACATACACAAATAGAAACTGGCTTTTTAAGCACAATAATAAATTATCAAGTTTATTCGGAGGTTTGGATTTCAAAATTACAGAAAAATATCGACATTGAAACATTTGTGCATAAACAAAGGTTCGAGATCCAAATTATTTTTCAAACATACTATTAAAAGAGATAAATATCCGCGAACCTAAATTTCGCAATCACTTTCTCGGTTCTGAATTTCATCAAATTAATTAGCAATTGAACGAGTCGATATACAAATACAGCTGTTATTTACAGAAAATGTGTATTTTGTAAAATACTGCCGTAGAATCAGAAGACCATTTTAATTGGTAAGCCCTTAATAAAGAGATCTGTCGAAATATGTCATATACCATTTTATTATCACTCTCCATCGCTGATTAGATTTCAATTATTATAAACAGTCGATCTCAAAAAATCTGCGTACAAATTGTAGATAAAGAGTGTGCTTACATCTCCTAGTTTACTTAGTATAGTATGATGCTGTTATATAAACAAAAGACAACTTATCGTCTCAATAATATATGAAATGTCATTGCTATTCAATTCAGGGTTAATCTGTTATGTACTTGTTCCTCCAGAATATGGTTTCTGTACTCTCTCTATTTACATGTATTATGTTGCAAAATAAATACGTTTAAACTAAACAATCAGTAGCATAAATCATTTATAAAGTTATGATCAATTCAAAAGGGACAGTAGAGCGAAGTTAATGGTATGGGGCATGAACTTTACATGAGCAATATTTAAAACGCCTTTGTCAAATAGTATGTTCCAGTCAGCACCAGGAAGAGACTACCTGATTAAGTGTTGTATATGTTTCACTACCTGATTACATATTATGTATGTGTAATGCATTCTATCTGTTACAGTTTGAGGATAGGAATCAATATGTTATTATGTTTGTGTAATGCATATTATATGTTACAGTAGTACATGTGATGTATGTGTAATGCATATTATCTGTTACAGTAGTACACGTGATGTATGTGTAATGCATATTATCTGTGTACGTGTACGTGTGATGCATGTGTAATGCATATTATCTGTAACAGTTTGTGGATGGGCATCAAGAAGCTAATGGCACTCGTACAGATGGTCCGACAGATTGAGGGCGCGGAGAAAATCAACAAACTGCTGTGCTTGCTCGAGGAGGAGGCTGACTTGAAATGATTTCTGAATATTCAGTCTATGGAAATTTAGGTGTTTTTCAACCTTATTGCAATTTCAGATGATGTATACTTTATTCAGTTATGTTATTTAATTATATAATAGTTTTGGTCTCTTCTGATTTTATTATTACAGTATGCAATTACACATTACTTGTGGTAATGTTATTTCTTGTGCAAACATTTTGACTGAGTTTTCTTTAAACAATTCTTTAAAAGACTTGTCCAATGTGAATGAATGTGAAGTTTCTAATGCACATTACATGGTACTTTTTTAATGAGTGTTAAAATCAAGGGTGTGTAAGATTTCGATTCAACGGATACGCAATATAAGTGCTGTTTAATTTCATTTCTAAAAAAATAACATGTTGTTTTTGCAAGTTCAAGCATTTTTTTTACACGCCATGAACTACATGTATATAAGATATTTGTATGTAAAACTTATGGTCAAAAGATGATAAGACATTGCGAAACCATGAAATCTTCCTATCATTTGTTATTAGAGACCATAATTTGATTATAAAAATCTCTGTATGTGAACATGCAGTCACAGTAAAAGGTTCTGACCCCTTCAGTAAGTGATTTGTTGATATCGTCTCTCAGTTATGGTTTCAAAACTAACTTATATATCTCTAGAAGAAACAATAGTTTTACTCTACTTTTGAATGTTTTGAATGTACAAAATCATTGTAAGGGTATTAACACTGTTGTTGTTGTTGTTGTGTGTTTTTTTTTCTTTAATTGTTTGTTGTTTTGTTTTCGTCAATGTTTGGCAAACGTATTCATAAAATATTAAAACAGTTTGAGTACTATTCATTCATTAATAAAAAAGTAAGTTGGGATTTAGTCATGAAAATAATATGTTGTCGATTTTTAAAAATGTATATATTAAATATTGATGCTGTTTATTTTGTGATTTCTATGTGTCAAGTGCCATTTTGTATATGCCAGTATGAATCCAAAACAAGGCGTAATATGGAAAACACATGTGGCCGGCAGCAACCAAGAGAACAATGTCTGCTCCATTGATCAAACAGTTAATACCAGATCATCATGAAACTTCATGAAACTTGGTGATGTTTGTGTGCATATATCTCGACCAAGTTTTTTAACCAGTCGGAGTGTTTATACCATCTGAATTATGGCCCTTGTAGAATTAGAAAAAAAGGTCAAAATTACCATTGCCCGCTCTCTCGCTCAAAAACGTTTAAAACAGATCATCATGAAGCTTTGTGATAATGTTTGCTTGCATTTTGATTATCAGCTAGATCACTTGAAGAGCTTATGAGTTATGGCCCTTGAATTATTTAAATAACTGTCAAATAAACATTGTCTGCTTTCGAACTCGAACAGTTAAAATCGGATCATCATAGAACTTGGTGGTATGTTTGTGGGCATATAATTTCGGTTAAGTTCAGTAACCAGCCATGATCCTCATCTGATTTGTGGCCATTGCATGAATTATCAACAATAAGCATATGCAACCACTTACTCCTAAAAACTAATTCCAAAAGTTTATATTTTCTTTGCAACAACTGTTTTACACTAAATTTGATTTACTTGAAAATGAAAGTCGCCATTGCTCTTGAACCCGGCTTAGCAGTGAATTACACTGACATAGCCAGGCACAAAATCATCAATCAACAACAACAACAACGCTTTGACAATTGTAAATAAATGAAAAATACTTACTCATTTTGATTGTATTGAAATTAGTTTTTATGAGTAAGTGGTTGCATATGCATTCATTATGTGACATACCTCCTTGTTTTAAAGGAATGTGACGCGAGCTATCGATTAAGGGGAGAAAACTCAAAAATATTGTTTGAAAGTACATCCAAGATTTATTCGGATGGACAAACGGGCTCGAAATATTGCTTGGTTATCGGCCGTTGTTATAATGAATTTAAAACGTAATATAACATATGATCAGGTGGACGTCAACGCTAAATGTTCATCAACTGTGACGGATCTTGAGCATATAATGGGCACATAAGTACATCTTTTTTTCAACATCCTGGTATACATTGTTAAGGACTTTGAGACCATAGGGCCAGTAGGTTGTGGTTATAGGGTCCTAATGAAGCCTTACTGTTATATGTTTTTGAAATTCGTTTAGAAAAAGATAAGTAATTTGTTAAAAATAGTATTTTTTTTTTAAGTAACCAATTGTACCATTTTGATTTATTTTTAGTATTAATGCAGATTAGAGAAGACCAATTTTATTAATCAGTGTTTGTTGTACAATTCAATATAAGCACGTTTAGAGTAATGCTATGCCTCTGGTACTATCCATAGTAGCAAACAAACAATTGTTTTGACAAAAAAGTCAAATATTTCCATTTAATTTGCTCGATCTATGAATGGTAGAATGTTAAAATGGTAAAACACACCAGTTTTATCTTAGATTCAAAGATTTCAATAAATGATGGTATTTTATACCGTTCTTATTGTTGATTTAACATTTTATAAATTTGCTGTTGCATATGTAAACAAAGTGTGTGCGCGCATACTAGTGTCGGTTTAAACACCGTATAAACTGATGTATATCTGTGACTGATAAAAAAAGTGGTTATTGAAAAACGTGGTGGGAAATACATGTATGTTATATCATATTCATGTCAATCGGTCACTGAGTATGGTCAATAAAGGTGAAATTTCATATAAAAATACTCTATAACTTCAGTTTCTTAATATAGTCAAAAGGTGACCAGAATGCAGGAGTTTACGTTTCCTTATCGAAATTTTCTAGGGGGAGGATCTTCAAAGCCCCCGATTGCAGGAGGGTGACATCCCCTCTCGCACACCCCCTTCGCCGGCAAAAACTCGCACCCCCCTTTTCAAAACCATGGCTACGGGCCTAAAAAGATCCATTATATGCATCTCTTGACGATTAAAAAACATAAAAATTATAAAGCCTTTCAAACGCAAAACGATTGAATAATTTGGAGAGTTCTGTAAGTTATCATTATAATTTGCGACATTACGAGGATTGCCTATTTAATGTAGTAAATATACCAATCACTATAGTACAAACCACACGGACTACAGAGTGGTTTTAGTGCTAGACTTTTACTTCAAGGGTCAGAGATTCGAGTCCTGTTATGTGTTGCCTTTTAATATATTTTATACTTTTTTTACTGAAGCTATTTATTTCCAACGTGTACATTTATCAAATTTTAAGCATTTAGTGACAAACTTAAATACATGCCAACATTTGTGAAAAGGCCACTTTAAAGGAAAGGGTTGCGTTGACTTCAAACTTTATTATTATTTATCGCATGGTCACGTAAACACACTATTAAACGGTTTACTCCGGATACTCCGCCCCATCCCCCCCCCAGATCCAGATCTCAGCAATATTTATAAATATAAAAACGATCAAAATAAATAAAATAAATTGGCAGCTATGATTCAAATTTTATCGCAAATTTTGTATTAGACGAGAAAGATTTGGACACCGGGTTGGAACAGTTCTCCGATCCGAACCAACCGTCTTGTGCTCGAAACAGTAAGCAGAACCTGTACTAAATCGCTTTTCCCGATCGGTGAGCAATACCTTAGCAACGCAATCAACAAACCGTGCTACAGGTGAGCGATCACCGTAAAAGAACGGAAACATTCAATACTGGCGACGGGCACGCAGCTGGAGCTACTGTCGAAGGCCAGGACGGGGTATATCGACGGGACAGTCATCAAAGCAGGGAACACGCCAATCACGAAACTCTTCTATATCCAGGATTCGTAAAGCACTTACAGCAAATTCAATAATAGATTACATGTATGAATACAAAATTGAATGAACATGAACTACCTATCATTTAAGAAATGATCCGTTTGATCCGCAAATGTGGTTCGTATTTATATAAGTACGTTCCACGCCTGTGTCATAAAACGATGCAAAAACATAAAAATATGCTTTGTATTTACAGCAACTATAAGAGTTTATGAAATTTATTAATACGAAATTGAATGGACACGAAATTAATATGATTTCAGACATGGTCCGTTTGGTCCGAAATTGGGGTCCGTTAAGTCCGAACTCTGCTCGGTGTCGTCTGTTTCGTAAAGCCCATGGTCCCATGGTCCGTACAGTTCATAATCATGAAGCAGATTCGACACAGAGGAAACACGCACGCGTGCTCATTCGATTTCGCACGTCTTTTTGCTGGTACCGAAGTCAGAGCCTTGCTGCGTGTCGCGCTTACTGCAAAACGAAAAATTAATAAACACATAAATGTGGTATCCCCTCATCTGCGCGAAAAAAAGTGAAGTTGGTGTGCACAGGTTTGAGCATTTCACAACTTAAACTTCGAAAAACAATCTAATAGACAGAAAGAAAGAAATTGTTGAAGCACAAATATTATAAACACAAAGTATAACAAAATGCTATTAACACCATTAACAGTACACTGGGTATAGACGAGGATATTACTAACCCATTATGGACACAAAGTGCATTGTATAAATGAAATTCATGTCAATATTTACTTGTACGAGACAGATATTTTGCGATAAACTTTAAAGATCGTTCATGTAAATTGCTGTAGCAAGAAAGTATTGATTTTTTTAAGTGTAGTCATTTATGTTAACCTAAATGTAATATTAGACGTCTTAAAGTTTGCGTATGTATGTCCTTTTAAGACGACTGGCCTTTTATAGGGGTTTCCGGTACTAGGTTTACCGAAAGCGCGCGAAAGCGTTGGTAGGGTAGTTGTTTGATTTTCCGTCAAGACCACCCTGTCTTACTTTTACGCAACTGTCTTTATTGTCTATCGGCAAGCTCGCGTGTCAGTTTAAGAATTCTGGAAGCGGAAGAGCGTTTCAGTGTTCATTTTGCTTAAGAACGCAATTAATTATCTCACAGCCTGTAATAATCCGTTCTTTTCCATCGAACTTTGCACGAACCGTATGAAACACCTTCTTTATTTCTTTAACACTGTCTTCTGTAGGTTTTGAAATTCATCTGTGAATGTCATTAATGTCTCTCCCAATTTTCTTTTCGAGTATTTACCTTTTTAGCGCACCCAAACACAATGTGCTGATGGTGAGCTTTTGTGATCGCCTTTTGTCCGTCGTCCGTCGTGCGTCGTGTCGCGTTCACATTTGCCTTGTTAACACTTTAGAGGCCACATTTATTGTCCAATCTTTTTGAAATTTGGTCAGAAGATTAAATTCAATGATATCTTGGATGAGTTCGAAAATGGTTACGTTTGCTTGAAAAACATGGCTGCCAAGGGGCGGGACATTTTTCCGTATATGGTTATAGTAAAACCTTGTTAACACTCTAGAGGCCACATTTATTGTCCGATCATCATGAAACTTGGTCAGAACATTTGTCCTCATGATATCTTAGATGAGTTGAAAAATAGTTCCGGTTGGCCGAAAAACATCGGCACCAGTGTGCGGTGCATTTTTCCTTATATGGCTATATGGCTATTGTAAAACCTTGTTAACACTCTTTAAGCCACATTTATTGTCTGAATTTAATGAAACTTGGTCACAAGAATTGTCCCAATGATATCTCGGACGAGTTTAAAAATTGTTACAGTAGGTTGAAAAACATGGCCACCAGGGGGTGGGGCATCTTTCCTCATATGGCTATTGTAAAAAAAACTTGTTAACACTCTTTAAGAAACATTTTTTGTTCAATATTTTGAAACTTGGTCACAATATTTGTTTTAATGATATTTGGATGTGTACGAAAATGTATCCGGTCTTTTGAAAAAACGTGGTCGCCAGGGTGTTCACTATTCATGAAAGTTGGTTAGAACATTTGTTACTAATGACATATTGGACTGCACAGGACAGGTCAGTTCCTTTGAATCTCAGGTGAGCGACTTTGAGCCTTTTAGGCCCTCTTGTTTTGTTGTAGAACATGTTGCCTTCAGCTTATATCAGACAATGCTGTCCTTAGATGTCGGTGATTATGTCGTCTCGTTTCTGTTCGGTCACTGCGTCGTTTTGAATAATAGCTGTTACATTATTTTTCAAATGCTTTGCACAGAGTGCCGGGTACGTGACACTTGAAATGACCTTCACTAGCGCTTTTATGTCATCGCTTCTTTCAGAAGATTTTTCAGTAGAATGCCAAACAACGCTCGTTTTGTATGATGGATGAATTGATTGAAAGGGCTAAAGTCAGTACTGTCGTGCACGAAAATACGGGTTTCTGACTCTTGTCTTTTGCCGACCGTTGCCTGAAGCATGTTAAAGTAGCGTGCACTAGTCATAAATTAAATGTTTTCTCCATTTCAAGCACAGCGTATCCAGAGCAACACGCTTTTATGTTAACCAGTGTACAACACACGGGCCATTTTGTGCGACTAATGTTTCCATGTGTCGTATTTGATCTGCTTAATTATCTCGGTATCCTCCAACGGAATGTTATTTTTGCTTCTGTCGATACAGTTTATGTGTATTATATGTGTAACGCGATATTAACATAAATACTTGTGCCAGAACATACACAAATAGAAACTGGCTTTTTAAGCACAATAATAAATTATCATGTTTATTCGGAGGTTTGGATTTCAACATTACAGAAAAATATCGACATTGAAACATTTGTGCATAAACAAAGGTTCGAGATCCAAATTATTATTCAAACATACGATTAAAAGAGATAAATATCCGCGAACCTAAATTTCGCAATCACTTTCTCGGTTCTGAATTTCATCAAATTAATTAGCAATTGAACGAGTCGATATACAAATACAGCTGTTATTTACAGAAAATGTGTATTTTGTAAAATACTGCCGTAGAATCAGAAGACCATTTTAATTGGTAAGCCCTTAATAAAGAGATCTGTCGAAATATGTCATATACCATTTTATTATCACTCTCCATCGCTGATTAAATTTCAATTATTATAAACAGTCGATCTGAAAAAATCTGCGTACAAATTGTAGATAAAGAGTCTGCTTACATCTCCTAGTTTACTTAGTATAGTATGATGCTGTTATATAAACAAAAGACAACTTATCGTCTCAATAATATATGAAATGTCATTGCTATTCAATTCAGGGTTAATCTGTTATGTACTTGTTCCTCCATAATATTGTTTTTGTACTCTCTCTATTTACATGTATTATGTTGCAAAATAAATAGGTTTAAACTAAACAATCAGTAGCATAAATCATTTATAAAGTTATGATCAATTCAAAAGGGACAGTAGAGCGAAGTTAATGGTATGGGGCATGAACTTTACATGAGCAGTATTTAAAACGCCTTTGTCAAATAGTATGTTCCAGTCAGCACCAGGAAGAGACTACCTGATTAAGTGTTGTATATGTTTCACTACCTGATTACATATTATGTATGTGTAATGCATTCTATCTGTTACAGTTTGAGGATAGGAATCAATATGTTATTATGTTTGTGTAATGCATATTATATGTTACAGTAGTACATGTGATGTATGTGTAATGCATATTATCTGTTACAGTAGTACACGTGATGTATGTGTAATGCATATTATCTGTGTACGTGTACGTGTGATGCATGTGTAATGCATATTATCTGTAACAGTTTGTGGATGGGCATCAAGAAGCTAATGGCACTCGTACAGATGGTCCGACAGATTGAGGGCGCGGAGAAAATCAACAAACTGCTGTGCTTGCTCGAGGAGGAGGCTGACTTAAAATGATTTCTGAATATTCAGTCTATGAAAATTTAGGTGTTTTTCAACCTTATTGCAATTTCAGATGATGTTTACTTTATTCAGTTATGTTATTTAATTATATAATAGTTTTGGTCTCTTCTGATTTTATTGTTACAGTATGCAATTACACATTACTTGTAGTAATTTTATTTCTTGTGCAAACATTTTGACTGAGTTTTCTTCAAACAGTTCTTTAAAAGACTTGTCCAATGTGAATGAATGTGAAGTTTCTAATGCACATTACATGGTACTTTTTTAATGAGTGTTAAAATCAAGGGTGTATAAGATTTCGATTCAACGGATACGCAATATAAGTGCTGTTTAATTTCATTTCTAAAAAAATAACATGTTGTTTTTGCAAGTTCAAGCATTTTTTTTACACGCCATGAACTACATGTATATAAGATATTTGTATGTAAAACTAATGATCAAAAGATGATAAGACATTGCGAAACCATGAAATCTTCCTATCATTTGTTATTAGATACCATGATTATAAAAATATCTGTATGTGAACATGTAGTCTCAGTAAAAGAATCTGACCCCTTCAGTATGTGATGTGTTGATATTCTCTCTCAGTTATGATTGCAAAACTAACTTATATATCTCTAGAAGAAACAATAGTTTTACTCTACTTTTGAATGTTTTGAATGTACGAAATTATTGTTTTAAGGGTATTAACACTGTTGTTGTTTTGTTTTTTTCCTTTAATTGTTTGTTGTTTTGTTTTCGTCAATGTTTGGCAAACTTATTCATACAATATTAAAACAGTTTGAGTAATATTCATTCAGTATATAAAAAAGTAAGTTGGGATTTAGTCATGAAAACAATATGTTGCCGATTTTATTTAATGTATTGTCACGAGCCGAGCGGTAGCTGTGATTTTACTTCATTTTCTTTAACTTTTCCAAACTTGAAGCTTTTGTTCAAGTTTAACATAGAACTAAAATGGACTCTGATAAACAGTAAACTAAGAATAACATTTTGCCTATTCAGTTGTTTTAAAATTGTCAAAAAAAATATAAACTCAAGATTTATAACCTTTCTAAATTTTATTCATTCATAACGAATAAATAAATAACAACTTTCAATATATATATTTCTTAACAGACAGATTAATTCTCAGACATTTACTTTACAATACAGCAATATACATGTGTCATGTTAAGTATTTGCACTCTCTATTTTATAATGTCCTCAAAAAGATGACAAATGCAGTTTAAATTATTTATAAAATTCAGCCTTAATTTTAATAGCTAAGTCTTATTGAAAACTGTATTTTAAATGCTTATATAAGAAAAATAAAATAGGTCTCACACCTAGGAAAAAGTTCAGAGTCCTCGAATGAGAATTTTCAGTGCCTTTTATACTCTCCAAAAGCGCACACATAACGTTGTGCAATAATAACATAAAAGCGCACATATGAATTGTGCACAAAAAGTGCACAAACAACGCGCAGCAAAGCGCGCAAGAGCGCCCAATAGAATTTGAGCGTTCTTGACACGGTAAATGTCACTTATATTAAAACGATATTTCTGACAATATTACAATGAAACAGAAGTCAAATATATATCAATTAAATAAATAAATCATTTATAAAGACAACTATTACCTTTTTAAACAATTTTGTAAGAAGGAATATGAGTATTAATCAAATTATTTCGTATGACTAACCTGTCAAAATACTGTAGTCAGTGTAAACTACCCAGAAGGCACTTATGTCAGCATCAGGAAATCAACTTCCTGTTTATGCAAAAATGGCTGCCACATTAACAGACGCTAATACAATGAGACTTTTAAAAAGGATATTACAAATAATAAAGAAGCGCAAAAGGTAGGCATCGGCTGTTATCAGCTCTAACTTCCACACAGCATCAAATAAAAGCATTACATAACAGTGACATAGTCATTTAGATGCAAAACATAAACGGTAAAAATGAACTATGTACATGTACATAAACACATGTTTTCATAAACAATCTAGGGCATGACATTACCCCTCCTTCAATTTTAAAGGTCCTCCTTTAAATAATTAAGTAATTAAAAATTTGTACTTTAACTCTCTAACAGTTACAATATCAGTAAAACTGTAATATATAATTTTTAAAACACTTTGTACAGTGTGATTTAGAGCATTTTTAAGGTACAACACTTTGTACAGTGTTATGTTTCACTGCTTAAAGCTCAAGAACTACCATAAAACAAAATGCTGTAAAAACAATCACAACAAATTTCAATCCTATTTACAATAATAAATTATTCGAGATCAGAGAAAGTCAATATAAATAATGAATAATAATAAAGTGATGACTAGACTTCCAATTTGTACAATTAAACACAATGTAAATAATTTAACTGACTTGTTCAGCACATATTTTACATACAACAACAAAAATTACTCTAAAGAAAATCCTGGAGACCAATTTTTAACTTGAATACCACAGTTAATCAGTAAACATGCATTCACTTTCAAACATTTATACTTAACAAGTATTAATTAATAAATAATTAATTATTTAACCTTCTCAAAAAATGACTAAATATTTTAAGGCACCTTTCTTAAATTAACGACTGTCCTAAAGAAGCATAGTTTTTAAAAGATTGTAACTCATGTTAAATGACAATGTAACAATGTTTCAATAAAAACAGAACTTTTCTAATACATTCTATGATGAACAAATCGTCGCTCTCGATGGTTTTCCTTCTCGTGTCTTGCTTCGTTATTCCTGGATCTCAAAGGTGATCTGTCGCGGTGGTGATGACGGATGGTGGAGGTTTGGGAGGTAGAGTGGTCTGGATGGTGTTGATGGTTGTTGTGGGCGGACTCAACACGAAGCGATGTAGGGGGATGGCGGTCGGCAGCAGATTGGGTGGATTGATGTTGATGCCGGAGAATGTCAGTAAGTTCTGTCATGCTTCTTGCAAAATTGTAGTTGAATTGGTACTGTTTATGTATTTCCGAGTGAATATTCTGTAAGTTGGTGTTTATTTGGGACAGTACAGACATAAGTTCTTTGTGTCGTTCCGCAGAAGAGGTGGACGAGGCTGATGACGACGAAGAGGATGATGACGAAGAGCTGCTGGTGTCAGATGTGGCTTCAGGGGCGAGGGCGCGACATTCATCAATAGTTGGAAGAGAGTTCAGGGGATCTTCTTGGTTGAATGATTCCTGTTGTAATGCAGGAGACGATTGGACGTTAGGTGGTGGAGGGTTTGACAAAGTGGCTTGATTTGGGGCTAATGTTGGGTTGGTTGATGTTCCCAGGACGTTCATAAGTTGTTGAAGAGGGCCAACGCAATCAGACAGGTTGATGTAAGTGATGGCCTGCTGTTGACGAAATTGAGTGGGTTGATCAGTTTGAAAGGGAGTCGGTCTGGTAGGCTGAGATGGTGACATAGTCTGCAGAAAAGGGGAGAGGGAAAATTACTGATAGGACTAAGGTCTGGTAGGGCGGATTGCATTGCTTGAGAAAGGATGTCTTGTTTCTTGGAGATTGAGATCCAGTGACGCTGGCTGTCTTGAGCAGAAAGGATAGCAACATCTCGGTCGGCAATGGAGTATGGAGTCGGATTGGAGACAAGTAAATCAGGGCTGTCCGGTATGTTCTTTTCTTGGAGCACGAGTTGATGTCTACGGAAACTGCTGACATGTTTGTCAAGTTCTTCTCGTTTGAAGCATCTGAATAGGCAAAGGCGACAGTAGAACGGGGCTTGATCCAGGCTCATGTGTTCCTTGAGGAAATGATTGTAGACACGGTACTTTGCCTCTATGTAGACCTTATCCATCCGGTGGTAACATTTCAAACATTGGTAGGCGCGACGCCGTTGACCGTTGAAGGATGATACAGACATGAAGGATGATAGTGAGATTGCGACTGAAATAAATAGCAAACATGTTGTTATTTTTCATCCATAATTTTGATTTCTTGTCCAATTATATCACGAACAAAATGGATCTTTGTCCACATTGTATTTTTAACTTTGTATAATTCTGTATGCTTCCCCCTAAATGAAAAGTGAAAAACATACATTAACTAAACACTTTTCACACTTCAATGCTTTAACACAATATGACACTGAATCATTTCACTGCATGACAATTAAAATGCAAAATATCAACAACGCTCAAATTCACTGCTGTGCTTTCTGTTACACTGTTAACTTGATAACGATTATTTTGTCAGACTCAAAACCCGTTCTTATTCTTAATCATTGCATTTTATCAATCGGTTCCCGGCTCATTGCCCATCACACATGGTGATTCATTCCCGACCATACTTACGGTCAATCTTTCCCTATTCAATACCGTGAATACCCGTTCATTAGACTTTAAACAACTCTCTGACATTTTAACTTCACAACTTAATCATGCCTCAAGTTAACTATACATCTCTTCTATAACAGAATCACATTAGCACTATTCCATCACAAATACTGTTTTCTTTTGTTGACATTACTTATTACACCAATTACAAGAGCTGATTTTTTCATAACTATGTATGCATTGTGATTTTTGAGGTGCAAATACTTTTACAGTTTTAAAAATACACATTTTTAAGACACAAATAAATAAACAATATAATCTTTTTCTCTGCATCATCTAATGCAATGAAGTTCATACAATCTTGGTTTACACTCATGTACATCACTAAAACAAATTTTATAACTGCACACAAAATATATTAAAACACAATATGAAACATCATGGTTTAAATTTTAACTTCCGTTGTTCTTTCAGAATCCACTTTGGCACACGATCTCCTTCGTATGGCTTGAGTTTATTATGATGAACATTTTTTTCATTTCCTTGCTTGTCTAGTTGTAACTTGAAATTCACTTCTGAAATTTTCTTGCTCACCAGGAAAGGACCATCGTATGTTCGTTCTAACTTCGGTGCTATTCCAGGCTTTCTTGCTTCATTGAGATACCAAACAACATCACCAGTGTTGTAAATGTTTATTGACACTCTTGCACCATAAATTGCTTTGTTGCGCTTGGCAGCAGTCCCAAGGTGATCCCTTGCTATCTGATGTGCCTTTTGAAATCTTGACCGCAGCCAGTCGACATAATCTCCATACGATGTAATAGTGTTGTTGTCGCATGTTGTTGTGCTACCGAACACCAACTCTGATGGTAAACGGACTTCTCTGCCAATGGTAAGAAGGTTTGGGGTCGATGTGGTCGACTCACTAGGTGTGGCTCTATAAGGTCCTGCGAGGCATCCTAGATTCTTGTTAAAACGGTCTTTCCAGCCATTACACTGTGGGTTTCTTGGACTGGTCCTGATCTTTCTTATTACTCCCTTGTCCAGTAATTCTTCTATTTCCCTTTTTCCTGCTTCGGCATAAGCCATTGACACTCTTCTTTGAGCTTGTTTCACTGTTTGTGTATCACCTGTATTGATAGGGGGGCTCTATTACATTTGTCAAACCAATGTCAAGGTCATTTTTAGAAAAACTGTTTTGAAACCTAGCTAGCAGCTTTGCTATAACTTGATTTTCTTCTTCACTGCAGTTTTTAACAGGTGTATGGTACAATTGTTTTAAGTGTTCTGGAATTTCTTTATTTTCCAAGGATATCTCTTCTTTTACCTTATTGAGGATTTGATCTGATTTGTTACTGATAGTAACTTGGCGTACAGAGAAATTATTGTCCTCTTCCGCTGTGTATTCTTGACCTTTAAGTGTACTTTTTATACTGTGGATTTGTTCGGCTTTGCCTAATACTGAGTCTTGATTAATATCCACACTATATAGGAATGGATTTAAAAGACGTATTTTGCTTGTCGGGTTTCTATTTATATCAACTAATACTGAGGCCATCTTCAATGGATATGTTTCACAAAAGTGTTGTGTAGGTTCTACAATAAAATCTGTTTTTTGAGACACATCATCTGATTCTTTACGCTCAATAAACACATCAATGACCGCTTCGCTGAGAGGTGGAATGATGAAATGGTCATTTTGCAGAATGTCTATTCCTTACAAAACATCATCCTCAATTTCAGCAATAATCAATTCTTTGTACATTGAGACTGGTCCTAATTCAATATTAAAAAATGCTTTTCCACATTCTTTTAAAGGAATTCCACTTGCACCTGTCAAACAAGCTGATTTGTTAAGCTGAGGTCTAATTTTAGGGTCCAATTTATTGTAAACTCTGTCTGAAATGATTGTTCTTGTTGCTCCGGTATCAGTTGTTAAAATAACTCGCACATTTTCAATATTTCCTTTGATATAGACACCACTACTAAATGCTCTTTTGCGCCGCACAATTTCTTCGGCTACACTTGCTGAGTCATCATGGCCATTTATGCTTGCCAGGACCTCCCCTCGGCCAATCGGCTTGGTCCTTTGATGTTTAAAGGCTGATTTTGATAGAAGTCTTTTCTTGCAACTTGCCCATTCTGATACCTGGCATTCTTCAATGGACAATCCCTAGCAAAATGATTTTCTTGGTTACAAGAATAACACTTAATTGTCTTGGGTTTTTGCTTAAAACCATGTTCAGTAGTTTGTTTTCTGATTTGAACTGCTTTTATTGGCCCTTGTTTGGGACTCTGTATGCATGTTGGCTAGTGTGTTCATTATCTGTTTCGATCACTTCATAATCTATTTCATTTTCTGATCCCGAAGATCCAGTTCTACGCACACATTTTCTCTTTCTGTCATCATGAAATTGATGCCTATTTTTGGTTTGTATGTAATTGACAACATGGTACACTGCTTCATCAATGTCCTCGGGCTCCTTAATAAACTCAATTTCTGACCGCACTTCTTCATCTCGTAGACCGTCCAGGAATCTTCTCACTAAATCTTCTCACTAAATCTTCTTGCCGTGTTCTGTAGTCTCTCCGTGTATGGGCTTTGTCATACAGGCGTTTAAGTTCTGCAGCATACTCCTCAGCTGTTTCACCTACTTTCTGATCTCGTTTGCTAAATTTTACAGCAAAAGTTCTTGGAGTTTCTATGACCCTAAATCTGTTGTTAATTTCACTAACAAGTTCTCTATAGTTGGTTAAAACTTCATGATTCAGTTGAGTGAACACAAATTCACCAGCACTGCATTGCAATTTTGGTAATTGTCAAGTTTTTCTTCTTCATTCCAATGAAGTCTTTCAGCAATAATTTCAAACCTGTTAATCCATACTTTCCACTCATCTTTGCCAGTAAAAGAAGGGATTTTCATGCTTGAACTGCATTTATGAGAGTTTACACTACTTGTTTGCCTGTCATAAGACCTGTTCTCCCTTGAATACTGGTAACCAATGCCCCATCTTTGTTCACCCTGACCTCTGTCATTACAGAAGTGGTTAATGTTTGCTTCCTGTTCCTGGGGGGAAATTTGTACGTGTTTATTGCTTTTATCACTTAAATTTGCTAATAGTGTTGTAGCATTCTGTAAAGCATTTGACATCTGATTTTGCATTGACACCATATGTGTGACTGCATCTTTCATCAAATCGGTTGTATTGCCATTTGACATTTCTATGTTGGAAACACTTTTGTTTAATCTAGGGGTACTGGACTTAGATGATATTGGTGCTGTTTTATTTTCTTGATATGGTTCTTCAGAATGCTGGTTAGCTGCTGTTCTGAAGAATACTTCATTCTCTTGTTCTGATTCGGAGTCTGACATTTTGCTTTCGAAGACTTGATTCAATCGCTGAATCTATGTCGAAATCAAAGATTCCACTTCGCTGCCAACATAAATTATGTCACGAGCCGAGCGGTAGCTGTGATTTTACTTCAATTTCTTTAACTTTTCCAAACTTGAAGCTTTTGTTCAAGTTTAACATAGAACTAAAATGGACTCTGATAAACAGTAAACTAAGAATAACATTTTGCTTATTCAGTAGTTTTAAAATTGTCAAAAAAATATAAACTCAAGATTTATAACCTTTCTAAATGTTATTCATTCATAACGAATAAATAAATAACAACTTTCAATATATATATTTCTTAACAGACAGATTAATTCTCAGACATTTACATTACAATACAGCAATATACATGTGTCATGTTAAGTATTTGCGCTCTCTATTTTATAATGTCCTCAAAAAGATGACAAATGCAGTTTAAATTATTTATAAAATTTTGGCTTAATTTTAATAGCTCTTATTAAAAACTGTATTTTAAATGCTTATATAAGAAAAATAAAATAGGTCTCACACCTAGGAAAACAAAGTTCAGAGTCCTCGAATGAGAATTTTCAGTGCCTTTTATACTCTCCAAAAGCGCACACATAACGTTGTGCAATAATAACATAAAAGCGCACATATGAATTGTGCACAAAAAGCGCACAAACAACGGAACTTGGTGGTATGTTTGTGGGCATATAATCTCGGCTAAGTTCAGTAACCTGCCATGATCCTCATCTGATTTGTGGCCATTGCATGAATTATCAACAATAAGCATATGCAACCACTTACTCCTAAAAACTAATTCCAAAAGTTTATATTTTCTTTGCAACAACTGTTTTAAAACTAAATTTGATTTACTTGAAAATGAAAGTCGCCCTTGCTCTTGAACCCGGCTTAGCAGTGAATTACACTGACATAGCCAGGCACAAAATCATCAATCAACAACAACAACAACAACGCTTTGACAATTGTAAATAAATGAAAAATACTTACTCATTCTGATTGTATTGGAATTAGTTTTTAGGAATAAGTGGTTGCATATGCATGCATTATGTGAATGCCTCCTTGTTTTAAAGGAATATGACGCGAGCTATCGATTAAGGGGAGAAAACTCAAAAATATTGTTTGAAAGAACATCCAAGATTTATTCGGATGGACAAACGGGCTCGAAATATTGCTTGGTTATCGGCCTACTGTGAGTAAACGGCTGGACAGATTTCTTTGAAGTAATTTTTTTGAAAGGTTTTCCTATTGCCCATAAGAGGACCAAGGGATGCGTTGGATTAAAGCTATTTTTGACAATTTTGCGGCCCGCGAACACAGGTCTATGTTAAATTCTAGTTAATGACCTTGTTATGATTCCAATATCAGAGGGTGGGGATTTTTTTCATGGCTCTTTGTCAATTTTCTCTCATTAAACATGATTTTATATATTTATTTAAATATATTGGGCTCCTGAGCCCATATACTATCCAGGGTAAGTTACTTCCACCTGTGATAATAATCACATTTTTATCTGAAGAGCTGTGCAATTATAATTTAAAACCTCACTGGGACATCATGATTTTAACAGAAAACTGAATACATTGTAAGTTTTGTCGCAGTCTTTTTCACGATGAACGGATAATATAATAGACAACACCAGCCACTTCCGGAACGTTGTTTAAAAGAAATATTGGTATATCAACCAATCCTTTGTTGATATCTCACAACATAGTGTAAATGATTCTATCCCACACGTGTTGCTGTCGTATCTTTAGACGGGTCTATATTCCAACAGGAAATAGTTAAGTTAAGTAGTTAATCAATGCGGTTTGTGATAAATGGCCTGAAACGCCAATGATTCGGTCTGTCCACAGGTGGTTAGCGTGTGGCTATGATATATATAACAAGGTATCCTACTCAAAATCACCCGAAAACGGGGTGCATCGATTTGAACAGCCATAACTTCATGAACTGTGCAGCGATTTTTACTATCTCGGTCTTATTCAACGCAGAAATGAATTTCTTTTCTGGAAATGTACATGTCAATATTTTTACAAATGCTGGGTCAACTTTTAAGAAATAACACGATACACAACTCACGTGTGTCTTTACAACTGAAGATTTCATTCATTAATTCAGTCTGATCAGTGTCAAGTAGGTTACGCGAGTTGTGTATCCTGTTATTTCTTAAAATTTGACCCAGCATTTGTAGAAATATAACAAGATATACATTTCACAGATAGTGTAGAAACAGTTTGTATAAACTAAAGGACACACTATTTCTAAATAATAGAGAATATTATGCAAGTTTTGGGTACAGATCAAGTTTATCGTGCGATGCTTAGTAACAGGGTAGCGTGAGGCTTGACGAGTCTTTCTCCAAAACCCACATGGTTTTATTATTATCCTGTTATTTTCTTCCTTTTCCAATTATAATTATAAAATACCGCATTTTTGACGATTGTGTTCTTCATCGATTGACAAAAACAGACTCCAATTTTTGGAAAAACCCGACAGGGTCATCGCGCGTGGATTTTATAACAAAGTAGTCCATGAGATAACACACTTTTAATTGAACAAACAACCTTTGTTATTGGTCTGTTATGCTATTGTGTTGAAAACGAGACTACGCTTATTTATATCAGTACTAAGACATCAATCACGATAGTTATCCCCACGGTTTTCGGAGAAAAAGTTGGGATATTGTGGTTATCTCCGTCTTCCGTCCATCCGTCCGTCCTGGCCACTATCTCCTCCTAAACTATAAGCACTAGAACCTTGAAACTTACACACATGGTAGCTAGAAGCATATGTGCGACCCTGCACTATTTGGAATTTTGATCTGACCCCTGGGTCAAAAGTTATGGGGGTTGGGGTGGGGCCGGGTCAGAGATTTTCACTCAATTTTATACCCCGGTATGGTGCATTGGCCATATCTTTTGCTATATTGAAGATAGCAACTTTATATTTGACATGCATGTGTATTTCATGGAGCTACACATTTTGAGTGGTGAAAGGTCAAGGTCATCCTTCAAGGTCAAAGGTCCAAAAACAAATCCAAGGGAAGTAATAAGCTTTAAAGGAAGGTTATTAATTAACCTCTTCATATTTTAAAAAATAAATCAAAGCGGCGCGGTAGGGGGTTTTGTGTTTCTGACAAACACATCTCTTGTTTATTATTAGTTTAGGCCGTGAGTTGACTAAAGACAATGTCGTTTGTCACGTTTGACTTCGAATTTATTAAACAATGTCACTGACAATCGTCTACGTTGAACTACAAATTAAAGGAAAAATACATACATTTAATAACCCATCTAAATAGTGATTAATTCTGGAAAAAAACATATATAAAGAATAATAGGTAATTACAATGTCGTTAATTTGGGGAAGCCATGGTAGATTTCAGTCGCGAAAACTGATAACATAAAACAACTTTAAAGTTGAACGCCTTACGAACAGAAAATTAGACATTAACAATAGGACGCTTTAAAGAGGAAAGGTAATTACTTATAATACAACGAATATATACCTCTTTTGTGGCTCTACGGGGCTAATGAACTACTGCAATGCCTGGCAAATGAACGGCGCCAAAAACGAGCATGCAGGGAAAGGGCAGATAACAAGAGCGCATCGGGGCTGCAGAAAAATTAACTAACCACAAGAACCTTATACAGTCTGGTTCCCGGCGCCAAGGTATCAAATGCTACAAAACAACAGTAACAACTTACAAACTACCACAATATCGTTGCGGCGGCACTAACATGGCTCCCCAAAATTAGCTATTTAACTAATTTTCAACATGTACGAAGTTCAATGAAACAATGTCAAAACATATTTATGAAGTAATGAAATCTTATGTTCATTAAACTTTGAATTATGCAAAAGTATGTTCGACATACAACTTATTTATACATATAAAACCGCAGCAATGAATAAACATTAATTAGTCCAAATAACAAATGCTAAGGCTCCTCGACGGGGATGAACCCATTTGAAGACAGTACGTGATCCTTAAGATTCACTTCCTTCTTGCAGCAATACAAGTTTTTGTATAGGTCTCTCTAAGTGTGTTATGCACTTAACAGCTTTCCCTTCATCATCCAATGACATTTGTCTTTACGCCCACCTTTCGGACCATACCGTCTTGATCTGGAATTGCATTTTCAACTACAGCAAGTCTCCACTTAATACGAGGCAAATTTTCATCCTTAACTAGAACAACATCATTAACCTTGATGTTACGCTTGTTAGAAATCCATTTTGATCTCACTTGCAGGTTATTCAAATAATCTTTTCTTCATCGGTTCCGAACCTCATTTGCCAGATACTGGATACGTTTTCACCTTCTACGAGTATACAGATCAGTTCTTATGAAATTGCCAGGGGGCGGAAGGAGGATCTTCGATTTCATAGTCAGCAAGTGATTTGGAGTGAGCGGCTCCGCAGACAAAGGATCATTTAAGTTCTCAACCGACAAGGATTTGCTATTAAAAATTGCAGTTACTTCGCATTCAAATGTACGTAAAGCTTCATCGTCAAGTTGACCCCCAAAGTTATATAAAAAAACCGATAAAATGTATCGGACAGTTCGTATCTGACGTTCCCAAACCCCACCCATATGGCTTGCTGATGGCACGTTGGGTTTAAAAACAAAGTTGTCACATTTCATAGGTAGTGATTCGGCAAAAATATCAATATTTGCAAGTCCTTTGGCTCGGTTTCAATAGGGATGTGCTGCAGCACCGCTTTAGAATTACTTACAAATTTGTGCAGTCTTAAACCCCCTTTCTCACAGTCTGTGACTACCATGAATCTTGTGTAGCTTCCTCTACCGTACTTACCGACTTCAGACCTTCATCAACATGGAAATGGTGACGCAGAAAGTCTGCCACATCCTTACCAAATTCAATTCCATAGTCCGTCGCAATCTGTTTCAGCCCAACATCGGTACATGCAGGGAAGGACGTAGCACCGAACAGGTGAACACCCATACGGAAAGGGACAGGACATGATAATTCAGTGTCTGACCACCAAAGAAACTTCAGATAGTTGCGATGGGTTTGATGAACCATGAACTGGTGAAACATCTGTTCAATGTCATAAACAAATGCGATTTTCTCCATTCGAAAACGGCATAAGACCCCTACTAAAGTATTTGTCAAATCTGGTCCTTGCAAAAGGTGCTTATTCAAGCTTTCACCCTGAAATGCAGCACTACAATCGAAAACTACTCTCAATTTCCCAGGTTTCTGAGGATGAAATACTCCATGGTGTGGAATATACATTTCACGACCATCTGGTACCAATATGTCTGACTCTGGGAGTCTCTCTGCATGTCCTTGCTGAATGAGATTGTCCATAAATGTCATGTACTGACTGAGGTATTCTCCATTGGATACAAGCCGCTGCTTCCGAAGGCTATTCAGACGCCTTAGAGTCATTTCTTTGTTACAGGACAGCGAGGGGGGATCACCTTTGAAAGGCAAGGGCATTGTATAATGACAATCTATCATAGAAATTCCCTGACTCATAAATCTCATGAACTGTTTATCTTCCTGAGAAGCACTAACACCAGACAAATCTCGATCGACAAAATCTAGTTCTAACATAAGAACTACATCTGATGGACCAATCACCTTAATAGTAGCAGGGAAGGAGAAGGACACACTACTCATGCTTCCATCATCAGAAACAAGTTTGGGATGAACTTCACGTGTACAAATGCGATGTGTGATGACTTATACCTATGCAATCGTCAGGGGCATCTAACGTCTGATTTGGATCAACAATACCCACACTGATCCAGCCAAGATCTGTACGCTGATCGTAAGGTCCGTTTCCAACCGGTGGAATGATTTCCCGTGGCAAAAGAGCTTTAGCACAGTTATTGCCAATAAGAAGTCCAAAGTCGCATAATGAAATTTGCATCAGGTTATCTGCAATTTCTTCAAGGTGAGGCCAAAGTCTGGAAACATCAGGAGTTGTAATGTGATCTCTGTTTCCAGGTATCTTGTCCGTACAGAAGGCGACTGGCAAAGGAATTCGAAGAGTGCTATCAAAACCGCGCACAACCAAGCCACGGACCCTCTGGGTCTGAATCGTTTGGTTCTCTGCATGCATAGTGGAAAGAACAAGGGAAACTGGAGAACCTGTCACACAAAGAGAAACACAAGTGTTTGAGAGAACAAAGGTAGTATCGGACTGAGAATCAAGCATTGCATAAACCAATACCTCGCGGTCAGGATTGTCACAATGGGATATGTAAACTGGAACAATCATGGAGATCTTACATTGGGCACCAACGTTGCTCATTAACGCTTGACCGGACTGATTAATCTGATCACCTGCTCCCTTTTGAACCTTTTTGGCGTCTGTAGGAAAATGTGTTTTATTCGTTGGAACCGAAGACCCCTGAAGAGACGTTGGGTGAAACTTACTGCAAGTTTCGAACTTTTTTTCCTATCCTTACATCTTTTTGAGATATGACCAACATTCAAACAACCAAAACAAAGATTATTATCTTTAGCAAAGGACTTCCTCTCATCTATGGTTTTGGCCAGAAATCTACGGCAAAGGTCAAGTTCATGGTTGTATTTACACAGAGGACACTGAGGACGAACTGATTTTTGCACACCACTAACGACATCAGTAGGCTGATTACCATTAGAACTTGTAAGAAATGAGCGGCCTTTGAATGGATCATCATTTCTGGATGGACCTCTATATTTGGATACCTTTCAGATACGGGAACCTCTCCCTTTAGAAATAGCAAGGATGTGATAGGGTCACATGCGATCTTGGCCTCTTTGTCAAGAAAATCCACAAAAGTCTTGAACTAAGGGAAACCCTTTCCAAGTTTCTTCCACTGGTAAACAACCCTAGCCCATCTGGTAACGACCCAATCAGGAAGTTTCGAAATCAACTTTCTGTTCTCACGATCATTATCGAGTATCTGACGGGTGCTGATCGTCTCCATAGCTTTCTGACACTGTCGTAAAAAGTCAGAAAATTTACGAAGACCTGTGTCATCTCTGTTCGTAATCTTTGGCCATTTTTCTTAACGCTCTCAAAAGGAGTTGCCAATGACAAAGAGGCCACCGAAGCGTTCGTCAAGTAGTCTTTTGGCCTCATTATAAGTTTCATCGGAGGACAAAAGAAAGTAGTTTTCAAAAGAATCCCTAGCATCACCGGACAGGTACCTTTTAAGGTAATGCATTCTTTAATTTGATGGAATATTCCGACGTTCTATCAGCGTCTGAAATGCTGCCTTCCAACCTGGATATTTCAGAGGATCGCCACTGAAAATTGTGGGCTTAGGAGGAGGAAGTCTACTAAGACTAACTTGTTCGGAAAGGGACTTGACCAATTCGATGACTCCTTGTTGTGCATCAAGGTGCTGGAGTACTCACTGGTTGAGCTTAAGGAGGGACAGTGGCACAATTAGAAAAAAGTGGACCTCTAACGAGAGCCGTAGTGCTAGACGTCGCCAATGCTGGTCCTGCAGGAAATGAATATTTCGAGTCTGGATAGAACTCTCTAACCATAGGATTTATATGTTAGAAACCACTAGGAGCAGAAGCAGAAGCAACACTACGAGGCAGGCTAAAGTCTAGGTCAGAGCAGGGATCTAGCTTTATAGAGCGTCTGGGTAATTGAGAAGGTTGACTAGTTTTTGACATGTAAGTCTCCCCAAATCTTGGTCACCATCAATAGAATGGGCTAAAATATATTCTTTAGTAAAACGTTCACGATCAATCGGCAGCAGAGCCGTGTCTGGTCTAGATCTCGATGGCTGGTTTAAGTCAAATGTAGGCTCATCCATTGCGTCAAGATTGGCTTGGGCCATTTCTATTCGCCTCAGCGCTTTAACTAGATCAAATTCCAATTAAGCTTTGGATTCCACGACAAGATATTTAAGCTTAACTTTCAGTGCAGCAGTTTTGGCAGCAAGATCAGATTTACTAGAGGGACGAGAAGCACGTGAAGAGTGTAAGGCCTTACTTGTGTGTGAGGTATCGGAACAAGACCTAAATAATACTTCATCTGTCTTCATACCACGAAGAAACTCTTTAACATTTGCGATAAATTTGTGATGTTCTACCTCAACGGACTCGTATCTCTGACGAATGGAACTTAACTCGACCGGGTCGTCATATTGCAACTGACTCAAATTGTCGTACTCAATACTTAACTCAATCATGACACTAATCAAGCCGTCCCGTTCCTTCGTTATTATTTTTGAATGTTCGGAATCTAAAAAAGATAATTCAATTGCGACGCGCGACGATGCCAACGCGATATAAGCGACCTTGTGCTACGAACATGATTATCAATTCGGTTGGAGTTCTCTTACGCTTTTCCAGTACTTCACTAGAGTCTTCCCCAATATCTGCAGCAGGGTTGTCTTCCATCAGAAGTACAGGGCGACGATATCAAAAGTTACTCAGACAAAACGTGATCACTCAGTGCTGAAATCTCTTTTAAAGCTAACAGCACAAACCAGCAAGATCAAGTGTAATACAAATCAATGAAACTTCTTACAATGCAAGTTCATACATTAAATTGTAAATTTCAAATATTTGATCCTCATACTCTAAAATTCACACTAACTTACTTAAGTAGTTTTTTTTTAAGTAAATGTTTAAACAATTACTTAAATGTTCAAAAAAATGTACAGATGTAAAAACTCAAAATTAGTAAACTATAAGTAATTAAGCAAAAATTTAAACACATTTCGTGACAGAGCTGCATGAGCTCTCCCTCTACTAAATAGTGTACAAGTAAATCAAACAAATTACAAAAATGAAGCCACAAGATGAATTTCACAAGAATTTTCTATATATGTTTCTACAATATACAATCAAAACGTTTCCTATCAAAAGGTTGAATATAACATAAACTAGGAGTGACATTTATTAAAAAATCATCAAGAACACTGTCTCTTAATGTCACTGCAAAAGGGTCCCTCATTAAGTGTTGTTTCTTCTCCGAGACAATCTTGTACACTATAGACACTCCGTCGTCATCTTCACAATGTCGCACGACGCTTCTTTCATCGATAGAAAGCAGAAATAGTTCCACGTCTGTAGAATTTTCTTCCGGTTTCTCAGAAATTAACACAAACTTCGTGTTTCTTCAATGGTGAGATATGTAAAGGGAAATAGCTATACATAGCTAATGTTATATTGTTTCATATATTCACCGACTTTAAATAAAAATGTAATTGTATTGTATTGTAATTTGTATTGTATTGTACGTTACAACCACCATCTAAAGCAAAAGAATGGAGTTGTTTATAATATGGTTGACTAATCCACTGGATGACGTCGGAAGACCATCGTTGTCCGATAACTGTTTAACATCTAAACGTCGATGTTAAATGAACCAGAGTACGACTGATCAAATTGAAGACGTCGGAAGACCATCGTTGTCCGAAAACTGTTTAACATCTGAACGTTGATGTTAAATGAACCAAGAGTTCGAGTGATCCAATGGAAGACGTCCGAAGACCATCGGGATCCGATAACTGTTATACATCTGATGTTAAATGAACCAAACGTTTGACTGTAAGTTTAGCCCGTGAGTTGACTGAAGACAATGTCGTTTGTCACGTTTAACATCGAATTATTTAAACAATGTCACTGACAATCGTCTACTTCAAACTCTTTTGGGGCTCTACGGGGCTAATTAACTACTGCAATGCCTGGCAAAAGAACGGCGCCAAAAACGAGCATGCAGGAAAAGGGCAGATAACAAGAGCGCATCGGGGCTTCAGGAAAATTAACTAACCACAAGATCCTTATACAGTCTGGTTCGCAGGGCTCATCGTACTCAGTAGGCTAGCGAAAATTTGACATCCGCTCATGAGAGAATCTCAAATGTAAGAATTATTTATTTAGATCTGTGAGTGATCATGTACTCGAATAGTTTATAACATTGAAGTTTTGGATGGTAAATGTTGCTCCATTAAACTTTGATGTTAAAAGCCTTGCTGTTGAAACATTGAATTCCGTGTTTACAGTGGAAGTTGTGTGGTGGGTGGGGAACATGAAATCTGAATTTTAAGAATGTTCAGGAATAGTATCATACACAGACATTTTTAAGGTTAGTGTTGCTGTACTTGTCGTGTTTGTTTTTCCGATACAGTGTTCAGACCTCGACTGAGCTTTTGCGGAGGTTGACAATATGGCTGAACATCTTTGTTTTTCAGTTACTGAAGAATAGTTCAAGATGTACTGAACATTCCTATGACCATTAATAGCCATCATTTCTGTGGAAGGAACATCATGGCCTCGCAGCTTCTAGACAAGATGTTTTCGCGCGGAGTGGTTTGTTTAGCGGTTGCACTCAGGCAGATTTGCTGCAACCACCATGCTTTTGAGCATCTTTGCTAGTTTGACCTCTCCAAGGCGTTGTCTCAAAAACCACTGACTGGAGCAACCCTCTATGGTAGGCGGCGGTAGGAATAAATCGATCATCATCGTTTGATAATCCCTGTGGTCGCTTTGTACAAATAAGCCTTGTACATGGCGATTTGGTCACGACGAGAATTTACCTCAAACATCTTGCGGTTGACCTTCATGTAGTCGCCCAGATTCTCACCAGTGCGCCTTTTTGTCTCACTCTCATGAAACTCTAAGAATTCTTCACCCTCGGTAGTGGTTCGCAGCTTCAAGACTCCCCATCTAAAAAAGGTATGCTATGTTTTTTTTCTTCATTTTGTTAGAATTGCTATTTTTAACAAAAAAAATATATATAATGAACACACTTGTAAATTATAAAAAATGCCATTTTAATAGCTCTGGCTTCCATAACTTAATATGTCGCTTTTTAAAATTTTGACTGGCGCACCTTTAAACAGGTATGTGAGTACTATATCAACTTTTCACTGGAAATTTCTATAGCTACCATTATAATACTATTTTGTGTGAATAACTGTAGATGTAGTCTTCAAATATAAAATGCAAAAAATGTTGACACTGCCACAATTTTGTCAAATTCGGCGACAATGGAGCCTGGCGATGGACAGCTTAACCCCTGCAAATCATTTGTGACACTGAAAGTATCATACATCAAATTTTTTATTTGAACCAAGCTTTTCTGCATTGAATGCGGTATCCAAAAATGTCTTTTGTGTAGTTCAGTTGTCCATTTTATGCCAAAGTGGAGACTGTTATTAAGTCACATTGTGTTTAACAGGGAACATAGGGTCTGTATACCAATGATATATGTCCTCATCGGTGAAAGGTTCGGCTTTCCTTGGGCGGTTGCCACGGCCCTGAATACAGCGATGTACAACTGTTCGATAGTGTCAAGTTATACTTATTTGTGTATTTTAATTTGAAAAACAAAACTAAACTTAAAATGCAGATTCTATGCTAGTTATTAGAAATGCAATGACTAATTTTAATAATGTATGCATTTATTTGGATATACTTCTTTTCGATTTCTTTGGACATATTTAGAACAGAGATATATACTTATAATACTGTACATTTTATAATGCATGAATGTCTTTACAAATGATAACCTGTTTCTTTAGGCTTTTCTTTTTTGCATTGAAGGTTTTACGAGTCAGCGCAAATTCTGTTCCGGAACCGGGAATAATGCTGTGTGGAAAATGATGACAACGGAAGTACCGATCCAACGAGCTTAAAAAGCCTCTCAATGAACTCGGTTTATAGTCCGACCCATCCGGTTAAGTTAGAGAGAGGATGAATCTTGCCACATAGTGATCTAACTGATCAACGGGAATTCATGTATTTGCTTTATTTCACCTTGTTGTGCAAGATATCTGCGAAATATGTTGATATCAGGCGTTTTTGTTTTTACTTTCTCGACAAGTGATAAATTTATTGACATGTTAAATGTTTACATCCTTAAAATCATTGCTTTTTTAAGTTTCTTGTCTAATGGAATCCTTATTTGATCATTTCAGTCATTATCATTTAGTATTAAATTAAAATTTGGAAATTTAATGATCAACATTTTTATTGAATGTTGTTCTTTTGCAGACAGCAATTTTAGTGCAAAATATTTACAGCATAAATGAATGAAAATAAATATATAACAAGAAAACGTTTTGTTTTACTATTGAATTATTTATTTTATATAATTTAATAAAATTCTGAATTAATAATACTTATAAATCCGTTTGTTTTTATACCTATAAGATCGTTCAAAATATAAGTTTCTCATGAACTTTAAGAATGAGGTCAAAATCAAAAAAGTAGTTCCGTCTATAAATAGCAATCAGAAAAAACCCTTATATAAAAATACCCATAGTATAGAGCTCAAGTCTATACCATCATTGTTATACTATCGAATTTCATCTGGTAATATGATAAATCTATGATTATGCGCCAATGGCGAATTGTGAAGATTAATAAATTATTGTGTTTCAAACGTTTTGACTATATGATAAAAAGCATAAAATGATGACGCGGAAGTCAACAGTGGAGTTCCGTAGTGGTAGATCGACTATAATAAATTATTACACATACAGCGGACGAAGATAGCATTGCTTCGCGTGATAAAAGGGTCGGTTGATATCTTTATAGTCACATGATACTGATGATTTCGTGTGAGTTTGAACTACCAAGAAAGGGATGACAAACGTTATTCGAAATCCGGTAAATTAATGTTATTGTATTTGATTAGTATCATCATCATCATATCATCATCATCATCATCATCATCATCATCATCATCATCATCATCATCATCATCATCATCATCATCATCATCATCATCATAGTTTGTCCAAAGTTTCGTCGTGTAGGTACATTAGATAGGAGAGCAAGGGACACACTCATAGAGTTCTAACGTTGCATCTGCAGTCGCAGAAGGACATAAGATAGTTAATCTTTGTAATACAAGCGAAAACAATATTTAGTGAAGTATTATTACTATTTAACTAATATAAACCAATTTAATAATGGCCGACCAACGTTTGTCATACATTTTTAGATTATATTCCCATTCACTTTTTAATAAATTTTCTGTCACACAATTCAAACCCTTAAATATGTTTATGGACGAACAAACGTTCGATCTATTACTATATTTGGGCGTGCTTTTGTAAAATAACTACTGCTTATACGTTAAATATCGCGGAAAAAATATTTCAATCTATATACTTCGTCAATAGTAAATGTTTTTAAATGTATCCTTAACTTAAGTGATCTAAGGCTTAGCCTTTGATCGTCTCGGTTGTTAAGAAGAGCATTCCCCATGATAATGATCTAGGAAGGTAATACACGATAACTCCGATTAGTCGTAAATTTATAACACAAAAGAAACAATTAAAAGAACGAGAAATGATCGGAAACAAATACTACGACTATTTTCATAAACATGTACAATCTTAGTGGTAAATAATATGATTTGAAATAAATAAAATTCCAAAAATTGTATTTTTATATTAGATGTTCTGCATTATCAAGTTGGAAAGGAGCCAATTTACAATGGGAAACCAGAATGCACCGACACATACGTAAGAGAAATCGATAACGAACATACATATTTTCAGAAAATGGCCTACGTTTTAAAAATTAATGTCTCGATTTTCCGTGATATTTGTGGTATAAGGCCTCGCCTATGGTCGTCTCGACTGTTTAGAAGAGACTTTCCCATAATAATGATCTAGGTAGGTAATGAACAATAACTCCCAATAGTCGTGCATTAATTCAACGAAAGAAACAATAAACTAAACGAGAACTTTTTGGAAACCAATAACATTCGTATTTTATAATTTTTTTTACAAATATCAGTGGTAAATAAATTGCTTTAAGTTAATGAAATTAAAACATTGTATTTATATAATTTCATTGTGATGCGCTTAAAATGTTCTGCGATTGAATTGACCAGTCGCCAAATTATGATCGATCGCTCCGCCCATACAGCCAAGTGGTATAGTGATTGGAAAACTTCGACAAGCAGATCGCCATTATGGCGGATTAAGAGAGTGAAATCGCATATTTTGTAATGATGAATCAGGCTATTTTCCAAAACAGAAACTGTTAAGCCGCAAAATAAAGTAAACTGCTTTGTGAAACGTTAATAAAATCATACATGCTGTAGAGAGAAATTGCGTAATGAAAATAAATGAGGAAGCGAAAGACTATCAGAAATGTTTCATATACATATATATGGAGCTGAATAAAGATCTCTTGTAAAAATGAACATTTTTATTATAATCTTGGATTTGTATAAAACGGCCTCATGGCTATTTATATATAATAGTGATGAACATATTAAGTGTCCAATCCAAATGACGCTTCTATATCATTATGAATGAGTGTCTTTTTCCGTTTATTAAATTGTATAAATCTCTAGTTTATTGTGTTATTTTCAAAAAGACAACGATTCTCTTTATTTAGATATGAATCAAATTTTGAGTTAAACCATAATGCCTAATTTCGTGGCTTCATTTACAGATAGTCTAATATGCATTTTATGTGACGTAATAGCCTAAATCTAGTTAACATTTGAGGGTCATTCATTTACATAATAACTTTCAATACGAATTTAAGAAATTGGTATTTTAATTGAATATATTCCATTAAGATAATTTCTACACGATTTAATAATAACAGTCCCGTTTTATAAACATGATTTATGAGTGATTCAATATTATGTTTACGTCTCAATAATATTCATATTATTTATTACAATTTAATATTTGCTTTTATGATAACAGTTTCTACTTAATTAAACAATAATGAATATATTCTATATTACTTATTTCTATATGATTTAGTTGTTCTATGAAGATAGTATTTACATAAATTTATATACTTTAACAATGTATCTGTTTTGAATGTATTACGTGACACACGCTTCGTTATTTGAACCTTCTTTTTTAATGCCACCCATAAAAATATGCTGTCTCACTGGTTGTAGTTATAGTTGAATTGTTAATTTGTCATGATATATATTAACCAATAGCTATACACGGTTTAAATACGCATATGTGGGAGAACGCTAATAACCAATGGACAAATGTTAATCTGTTAAAAGAATGTGTTGCAATATGGGTGTAACACTTACGCATCAAGTTGACATCAGTTCTTCGCATTTAAGTCAAATTTTTGTAGATGATTTGTTGATACGATGCGTTTGCATTTATAAAATGTATCACATCTAAAATAGCCAACCAGTGCCGTAGGCCATTATTTTAATGTTTAAACGAATTGCGTGCGTTTTCTGTTTTTAAATCCAAGATCAGTTGATGCAATGGCATTCATTAATGTCATAAAACGCCTTTATAAATAAAACATCTAAGAACAGAGAAATAGGCTTTGTCCTTTGTACACACATAACAACACGTACTGAAAGAAAGGCACAGATGAACAGTGAAAACGTTTGAAGAAAAGTTACATGGTCAATCTTTAGATTAATGTGTGTCCAACGGTTCAGTATTATATCTGAAGTACTTAAGGTCAGTTATTTCAATATTGATATTTTTAAGTAAAATACATTTGATAAAAACCCAACACGGTCGTGCATTATCTTCAATTCCATTACCTCTTTTCGGTAAACCAACTTCCATCCAAGTATTTTAAGAAATTTTTAGAAATTGCCGGATCCCATTTTGCCGACAAAATTTTTTACTTTTAGCAACCCCCCTTTAATCAAACCGTGGGGCGTCTAACAAATACCATCTATATGCACCAACAGAATCACAAATAACCATCTAGACCTCTTAACAATGATTCGTCCTGCACAAGCATGTCTTTTTCAATGATACAAACAGTAGATGGATCTTCTATTTTGAACCCTATTGTTCCGTCCATAAACGCGTGAACGAGTGGCCTCACTATGCATATATAATTGCCTGGTTTCACCATACGGTAGGTAAAGAAAGGGGCGGGATTATCTCCGACATGGTCTAGATAAAATTCCACTTTGCTTTCACTGTCAATATCATCCTGAAAAATTAACGTTTAATAGTTAAACAAAAAATGCATGCATTTCTCTTTTAGTGATGTACATTTTCAAGCAATTTATCCTGTTGCTGATACAATGGCCCGCACCATACTTTCTTACTGCTTCTAATTCTGATTTTGTTGGTACTGCTACAACTACTTTTGTTTCTGAAAAAAGTGTCTTCTGCTACTATCTCTTTTAGTGAGGATAGTACACATTCTGTTGCTTTTTAGTATAAATAGTGCTATTAAACACTTAATAAACAGATTAAATTTACCTCTAATTAACATATTTTTTATCCCTTCTGTGACCACCAAAACTAATTTGAATGCACATTTGTTACATGTTTGCGTGTCATTTAGGTATTCATTTATATTATTTAAAAATAACATATTCTTTTTCTTATTTCACCTTCAGATATGCTCCGTGTCGCATGGCATGCTCGTGATATCTGTACATGAATGCCACAAGGACCCATGTATGCATATGAAGGGACCTCATCATGATCAGTTCAAATTTGGACATTGGTTCTCTGGGAACGTTTTCAAATTTTGTTAACACTTCGCAGTCAGGGAACCACTCCTTCGCCAACTCAATTGCTTTCTGTAATTATACAAGAGCGAAACGTCAACTTCAGCATCATATATCATATAGCATCATTATAGTTACCTTTTGACCCCTGGGGTGTTGACAGTTCTCACCCCTGTGTAATCTAAAACACTTCGTTAGCGACAAGCATTTAGTAACAACAAAGTAGTCATGTTTATTAACCTTTGATTCCTATGATGAATACTCATGTTTATAAATTCAATGGTATCTCGATGGACCAGTCCATTCGATTAACGTTATGTAACATGCTGTGATTAAGTCGAGACTCTTATCCCAATCGTGTCTATAGTGAATAAGTCATGCTTATTAACCAAATGTTACTTAAACTGATAAAGTCATGTTTAGTAATATTGTGTTACCTAACGTGAACCAGTAATGTCTATTAACATAATATTACCCGAAGCGAATTTCATGTCATTAAATTGCTGATTCATGCAGTGACACTTTCCTTTTCATTAACTTTGTCTTACACAAAGTGAAGCAATCATGTCTATTAAACATCATACTTATTAAGATGGCATTATCCTAAGTAAAGCAGGTAAATGCATTCACCGATTTAAAGGGGCAGTCCTTTTAATTTAACATAACGGTACCAAAGTAAAGTGTTAATAAAACTTATATTACATAAATTGTGATCCATGTATATGTGTTATCTTTATGTTCCCTGAAGTAAGGCAGTCACCTAAATGAACCCTATGATACCTGAAGTGATCATGTTTTTTCACCTTTATGCTCTCTTAAATAAAGCAGTCAGGTTTTTAAACCGTTTGTTAGCTAAAAAGAAGGACTTATATATTGTAACATGGAGTGAAGCAGTCATGTTTATAAACATTAGATTATCTAAAATGATTCACATTAAACGAAGCAGTCATGTTTATAAACTTCATATCACATGTATTAAATTTTGTATGTGTACTCATCTAATGTTACCTGAAGAGAACCATGTTGTCTAGATGCTTCCAAGAGTGCTTTCTCTGGACTTAGGGTTTTCAGAAATCGATCAGTGCCTCCACTAAAAGAATTTATAACAACTTTGTCTGTGTCTTTTTCCAGTTCCTTTAGAATAATTACTTCCTTTTTTTCTCTTAGACGTTCGTCGATTATTCGTTTCTCTTCCTCTGTGTATTCCTACAAAACACAAGCGACCGCAAATAAAATATGCTGTTCATCCCATGGAGTTACCTCTGAGTTGTTCGAGCACGCACAATTGAATATATTCTAATGTAGATCGAATATCGAATATATTATTTCCACAAATGCTCGTAGTTTCATGAGTCTAGAAAGTTAATTTATTCATGAAATAATGCTGGGACACATGAAATAATGAGGGGGGTGGCTTTTACGCTGGAGTACATTTAAACATTTACCGGTAACATTTAGTATACATGTTACACACATGTCTAGCTTAATACCGTCATTTATGTCAGACCGACTAAAATCGTTGTTGAAGCGTTTGATTTCAAATCTGAAGATCGATGATTTGATTATCAGATCAGGCAGTAACTTGCGTGGTGATTGACAATTTAATTCTACTCTATCTCGGATTCAATAAGTACATACTGGCATGAGTGTATGCTCTAAGTACTGGTAAATCAGCTGGCTAAGAAAAATTGTGAGGACGAACAAAATCAACGCGTAACTCGAGCTTCAATAAGTTGTTATGAATACCCCTGGCGCCGCATGTCGGGTAGAAAGTTGTTATATGGGTACATATATTTTAAGTAGAAAAAATGTAAACATAGGAGGATATCAATTGTAATGTACAACGTCATACCATAACGGAAAAAGCATGTAAGTTTATATCTTGGATGTTGAAAAATGTATGAATAGTTTTTGGACAAGGTTTTATTAACAAACAAAAACGTACGGAAGGGGGACAGACAGACATACTTTCATAGTGATTCCCGATTACTCCACTCTTTTTTTTGTTTTTGGTGCATCCTAGTATGTATTTATATAAGACTCTATACACGTCCACGATCGGACTCACCTTTTTGCATGACTTTTTATGAAAAGTCCAATCTTCTTTTTGGCAGGGTTTTGAGCAATAGAATATTGATCTACATCTAGCACAGCGTTGTGTACAGCCCATGATATTGCATCGATTGCAATTTCCAGATTTCGGATCCGTAAAATCGTTTGTATTATCCAACTTGTAGTTACTCGCTCCTTCTGTAGTTTCCGATTTTATTTCACTAGCACGTTTTCGTTTTTCATTTACGCCTTTCTTCTTCATGTTTGTTTCTGTTTGAGTAGAATTTGTGCTTGAAACTTTAGTGTTGCCGTTGTCAAAATCACGAGTAAGTAACATATCTACATTACCAGGTGTCAAGTCTTGTTTCGGTTTATCAAATGATTTCGGTTCATGTATCGACAATGTGTCAATACTGGGAACATCAACATCATTTACTGGCTTCATCTTGGTTGTTTGTTGGTCCGTAAATTTGCGTTTGCATCCCGGTTTGTGACGTTTCCAGTCTGCAGCTTGGCATACCCTCGTGCAATACCACGTACGTTTACATTTGGCACACTTGTGGGCTCCAACACGTTGGCAAAATGCACAAATACCTAACGCTTCTTTATCACCGTTGTTGGGGCTTTGTGAATCTGTTTTAAATGACGTTGAGGTGTTGCAGAGCCTTTTGTGCTTCTTCCAGTCTGCTTTCTGACATTGTCTGGAGCAGTACATGGCGCCTTTGCAGTTGGAGCACAGTAACATATAACCATAAATGTTACAATTATCGCAACATCCATCTCGGTCGTTTTCACTATCCATTTTTTGGAGGAATGATATTTTACCTAATGAAAATAATAATAATAGTTTAACGCTTTAATTCACTCTATAATACGCTTTCTTTATGGGTTAATTAAAAGCATAGGATCAAGACAATGAGGAACTTGAATAATTATTGCATGAAAGATCCTCAGACCAAAACAAGCTGACACTAGCAGAATGAACCCTTTAAAGGGAAGCTGCCAAAATGTTCATCTTATTCTCTAATAAGTCCGATAAATATTGCAAAAAAATGTTTGTATTTCATCAGAAGATAAATAACTCTCTGAAATAAATTTCAGAGCGGTTTATAATAAACTTATCTCATAAACAAATCTTTGCAAAGCATTAGAACACAAATTACGCCCTGCACGTTGTTCTCAAGAATATTACTGTAATAGAGTCTGACGTTCCGCTTGACTACCCTGATAGAGAAACATGTTTCATACTCGAAATCAACCCACTTATTTGTAAAACAATACATCGTAAATATTAACACTGATTCATACCAATTATCATTGCCTGAAATCGCTATTAAAAAAATGACGTTTGGAAAATCTGTTTAGAGTATGCCGTAATGGTAATGAGTTCGATAAAGAGCTTTTTGTTGATAACGCAATTGTTGGTGCATAGTGAATAAGGCAAACGAATCAACTTGTATACATCTACGTCTGCTTACCAGTACCAGAAAGTATGTCCTGGAAGAACGTTTTTAACTTCACGGGGTATGCATCCCACATCATCGGTCGACAATCAAATCCAAGCAGTCATTGGCAACTCATATCACCGCACATCGATAAGAAAACTTAAAAAACGTATGACATTTTCCGAAAATATGTATCTTCGATATCTATTACACTTACGTATCGGTCTGTGTATTCTGGTTTCCCAATGTAAATTGGTTCCTTTCCAACTTGACAACAATGAAACAGTCGCCACCTGTCAATCAAATTTTTCGATTAGCTAATTAGATAGCGATTTTTCACACACAACTGAGCAGTGCTTATCTGGTAGCCATTTTGTCCGACAAATAAAGCGTGTCGTTTATATGGAATGAGCGTAACTTTTACGAGTTTACACAGGTTTTTATATCAAATGCCTGATCATTGCTGTTTGATCATAATTTAAAATTGTAGGTGTTTTACACGCAGTATAAAAGGACATTAACTTATCTTTCTTGAAAATATGAACGAGTAATGAAAAAAATATTAACAAAACAGTTTTGCGCTCTTTAAAACATGTTAAACCGTTTGATGCAGTTTGGGCAACCTTATAATTGACATATACGTTTTTTTTTTAAATAATCTCGGCGTTATTGTCGATAATTAATACATAACAGTGTATGTTCATCAGAATGTAGGAACATTGAGCATTAATTTTTAGGTACTGTACACAAGAAAACTGTTTAATTACTTCCAATAACATATTTATTTTCTATGGATTACAAACAACGGAAACATTCATATATTATTAATTTAAATATTGTTTTTAACTAAAGTAAAAAAAACAACAGCAAAATGTGTTTCCAACGCGGCTTAGCCAGCTCTAGAGACTTCATGTGTAAAGTGTACAATACATGTACATTATATTGATATGGGGAGAAATGTAATCATTGCAATGAGCATATAAAAGCTGATCTAGTCATAGACAAATGCATTATATACTTAATAAATTCCATTCGAATATTCGTGAACAGGAAAACCAACATTTCATTTTTAGAGAGTAGAGAGTGTTGTATTCTAGCCGGTGTTATTAATATAACGTAAGGCGTATGTGGCTTCATACTTATTCATTAATTCCCAAACTACAAGTGTACAACAAACTATTAAGCATAGTCATATAAACACAAGATTAACAGTAGAGACAAATCTTATGGGATCTAGTATTAAGTGTAACACAGTAATGTCCCTTTAACATATTTCTTGACAATATGTAACATCTCCCTTCTTTTCAAATAAATGTTTTCCTGGGAAAATATTTAATCTGTATCTCAATGGTGATCATATAACAAAATCTTGTGTCCAGGTATAACAAATGTTTTACATTAACGTTAATTGGTAGAGCACTGATTATAAACCTCACACGCTGATGGCTAATGTTAACATCCTGATAACACTGCTCAAGTTCTCTCGAAAATGACATAGATTGTGGCGTTGTTCTAGCCTCATCTTTGCATTCTTGATAAATCCAATTAACACTGTAGAACTATAATCCAAAATGTTACTTTCTCACGGGAAAAAGAAATATATTGAAACTTAACAAAATACACCTGTTTATTTCCAGATTTCTTAACACTTTGATACTTTCACAAAATAACTGAAGACTGCAGTATGAGAATCTGATGACTTGCACATATGAAAATACATATATATATGAAATACATATAATAGTATTGTGATAAAAAACATGCACATATAATATTAAACATACATATTATAAAATCAAATTACATGTACAGTTATTTTACAGGTCTGTCCTCTGAGGCGGCTTGACGGTTCTGCCCGATCTAGTGACATATTGTTTATCTGCCTGTATTCGGTTACTACTATATTTTGGTACCGATGCATTTTGTTGTAACTGCTGCTATTGTTGTCGCTGTTGTTGTTGTTGTTGCTGCTGTTGTTGTTGTATGTCACTATGTGGGATATTGTTGTGATTGTCACTGATAGGTAGTGATTGTGGATCGAAAATATACAATGGTTTTTCATTTGTTTTTTTTACAAATGACCACGATTTCGTCTATAAACCCCACCATCTTCAGTTTCAACAATATACGACCTGTCATGTATTTGTTTTCTTTAAATAGCTGGTTTCCAACGTTTATCTTGTTTGATTTTGACAGTTTCGCCCTGTGATAAATGTTTGAGTGGTTTTGCGTGTTTGTCGTATCTTGCCTTTGAAATATTTTGTGATTTTGACATCTTGTCTTTGATCTGTTTGTGATTTTGTACTTTGAGCTCAAGATGTTTTTGTGTTACAGGCAATATTGATCTTGTTTCCCTACTCATGAGTAATTGAACAGGTGACTGTCCACAAGCAAGTGGAGAATTTCTGTACTCGAGAATTGCAGGATAAGGTTCTCGATTGGCTTGTAAAGATTTTGTGAAAATCTTCTTGATTGTCTGAATACATCTTTCAGCAACAGTGTTGCCCTGGGAGTGTAATGGAGATGATGTGACATGTTCAAAATCCCAATCTTTACAAAATCTGTCGAATTCCTTGCTTGTTTATTGACCTGCATTGTCACTTATCACTTTTAAAGGAATACCATGTGTGGCAAAATGACCCTTAAGTTTGTGTATCACTGTTTCACTTCTCATATTGTTCAGCAAACTACATTCAAAATATCTACTGTATAGATCAACTATTACAATATAGTTGCAATCATTCCAGTGAAATATGTCAGTGGCGACAACCTGCCATGGTCCTTCAGGAATTTGATTTGGATCATAAGTTCCTTTGTGTTACTGTTTCTGTGCTCTAGACAAATAGGACAATTGAGAACTCTGTCTTTGACGTCTTTTGTCATATTCGGCCAAAACATAACACTTCGTGCCCGTTGTGTGCATTTCTCAACTCCTAGGTGTGAGTCATATATTTTGTCCAACATCAACTGTCTGAGTTCCTTTGGAATGATGACATTGCTTCCCTTAAGCAATAAACCATCAATGAATGCCAATTCATCTCTAAAATTCCAATATGGTAACAAACATTTTGGACATTCCTGTCTTTTATCAGACCAACCATTTAGAATGGTTTGTTTAAGTGACTGCATTTCAGAGTCAGATTCAATTTTGCTCTTAATCAGTTGGATTTTCTGATCACTCATAGAAATGTTTTTCGTAATCGCATGAACATATGAGTCCATGTCTTGACAAACGTCAGTCTGTTCGTCGGGCAAGAAATTGCGACTTAGCGTATCTGCCACTGGAATCTGTTTTCCAGGTATATGCACTATTTTTATAGTCATATTTGGTCAATTGCAATAGCATTTTCTGCAATCTTGGCGTAGCTGCTAGCAAACGTTTCCGTGTTATGCTAACAAGTGGTTTGTGGTCAATTTGGACGACTATGTGTCGTCCGTTTGTCATTTGATGAAACTTCGTCATGCAAAATAACACAGCATAGAGCTCTTTTGTGATTTGCGCATAGTTTCGCTCTGTCTCCGTCAATGCTTTTGAGGCAAAGCAAACAGGTTTGTCGTTTTGCAGTAAAACGCAATCAAGTCCATTTTGTGATGCGTCAACTTGCAACACAACATCAACTTTTGGATCAAAATACGAGAGTATTTGTCCTGGGTTTTGAGTGAAAACTCCTTATCTCAAGATCAGACTTTGACTGTGGAGATGGCATTTCCTGAATTGCCCTTACTTTTGAAGGATCAATTTTCAGTCCATTTTCTGTCAGTACGTGACCAAAGAATAGCATTTCTGTCAGTCCGACTCCAGTTTTGTCAGCATTGAGTTTTAGACCAATCTGTCGACACCTGTCCATCAATATATCGAGATTCTTGTCATGTTCTAGTCTGTTACTTCCAAAACAAACAATATCATCAACAATGACCTTGATGCCCTGTAAACCTTCAAGACATTCGTCCATTTTCCGAACAAAAATATCCTGTGCGCAGTTTATTCCATATGGTAGTCTGAGATACCTATATTTCCCAAATGGAGTATTAAACACTGTCAAGAAAGATGACTTTTTGTTCAATTTTACAGTCCAGTAGCCAGTACGTGCATCAAATTTTGAAAACACTTTAGCGCCAGTCAGGTCAGGCAAAATGTCGTCAATTGATCTTGATGGATAGTGTGGTCTCATTATAGCGTCATTGAGGTCTTTTGGGTCAATACACACCCGCAAAGCACCACTGTGCTTTTCAACAGTGACCATACTGTTGACTCATTCGGACGGCTCAGTAACTTTGGTTATGACACCATCCTTAACCATTCTGTTTAACTCTCTTTTGAGTCTGTCTTTGATTGCTACAGGAACACGTCTAGGTGGGTGAATAGTTGGAACAGCATTGGGTTTTATGCACATGTCAGATTGCCCTGGGGGAGTTCCTAGACCAGTAAATACAACAGAGTATTTAGATACAACCGTGTCTTTTGTGTAGAAATGTTTATGTTCAATTCCTGACACAAATTTGATTAGATTCATAGACATGCATGTGTCTAAACCTAATATGGGACTGGAGGGGCTGTCAACAATGTAAAAATCCTGATGTGACTTTTTACCTTGAACCTTAAGTGATGTTCCATCGTAAGCTAATAGCTTGATGTGAGTGTTTTTGAGTGGACCTTTAATCCCTAACAATGCAAATTTACGTAATGGAATGATATTGACCTGTGCACCGGAGTCAATTTTAAACATTAGTTTTGTTTCTTTTGGACCAACATTCAGTTTAACATGAGCTTGATTCTTTTGCTTATCATAAATGACCGAATTGATAAAGTATTGATCATGCGTGTCACTTTGATCTGAGTCAGAATAGTCATTTACCGCATTAACTCTGGCTTTATGTTTAGCTCTGGTGCTGTTGTCCTTAATCTTCTGGAAACACACTGACGCAAAATGGTTCATCTTGTGGCAATAATTGCAGTTCTTTCCCTGTGCCGGGCAAAGTTCTCTTGTAGGATGCTTGCTTCCACAACAGTTTGCACATTTTCCCCTGTTTGGGTTGTTCGGCTTATCATGTCCCTTCCATAACGGCTTGAATCTGGTTCTTGTAGACCGTTTTGCTCCACTGGTACTGGCGACAGCATGGATACAACTATTGTCCATCGACCTCACCTGGCTTTTTCGTCAACTCATATGTCCTGGCGATGTCCAGACATTTTTGAAGTGTTAGATCATTTCCTTCACTGATCATTCTTTCGCGGAGTTTTGGGGAACGGATTCCAAATATAATATGTTCGCGTATCATTTCATCTATAATTCCAGCAGGGTAATCACAGTCCTTTATTAATAATCGCAAATCTGTAGTAAATTGTTCGAATGTTTCTCCATCCTTTTGCATTCTTTTCTTGAAAACATATCTGGAGTAAATTTTGTTCGATTTTGGTTTGCAATATTGTTCAAATTGTTTAAAATGATGTTTCAAGTCTTTCTGCTGGTCATTTGTTAGTGTCCATGTACTGTAAATTGAATGACCCGTTTCGCCGACCCACAACATTAAATAATTACATTTGGTTACTTCGTCTTTACTTTTTAATGGGCCTTTGAACATGAAATCACAGTGCGATCTGAACGATTTAAATGCTTGGTGTAAGTCCGGATTGTCCCAGTCCATCTTGGGTGTTTGGCCTATATTGTGTCCGCTATCCATTTTTTTTTAAATAAGCAGAATGTCACAACTAGCACAAATCAATAAAATCCTGGAACTTTATGATTGTATTAAAATCAAAATTCCATTGGTTTTATCAGATTTTTTTTAAACTTCTGACAACATGTTGTATTCCAGCCGGTGTTATTAATATAACCAAAGACCTATAGAGTAATCTATAGGTCTTTGATATAACGTAAGGCGTATGTGGCTACATGTTTATTCATTCATTCCCAAGCTACAAGTGTACAACTAACTATTAAGCATAGTCATACAAACACAAGATTAACAATAGAGACAACTCTTATGGGATCTAGTATTTAGTGTAACACAGTAATGTGCCTTTAACATATTTCTTGACAATATGTAACAGAGAGTAGAGTAGAGAACTGTAACTGGTTCGCATTAAAAAACATGATATAAATGTGACGTAATAGCCTAAATCTAATTAACATTTGAGGGTCATTCATTTACAAAATAACTTTCAATACGAATTTAAGAAATTGGTATTTTAATTGTATATATTCCATGAAGATAATTTCTACACGATTAAATAATAACAGTCCCGTTTTATAAATATGATTTATGAGTGATTCAACGCACACATACATACGAAATTTTGATATTTTGCATTGATACGTTGATATATAGAATACATGGAAGCTGATTAAACATTATTGTGTATAATATATATATATATATATATATATATATATATATATATATATATATATATATATCATGATATTATTCCCGCTTGCTTTTGCTTTACTTTCTTGTATATGTTTACTTTATGACGATATATGTACTAATAAGATACCTTACTTTAAAGGGGCTTGTTCACACTTAAATTGCATTTTTTTGAAGTTTTTCATTTAATGCTTTAAATTCATAAATTTAAACATCGCAAATAACGTGCTCTAGTATAAAACAAAAATAAAGTTAAAATAAGAAAGAAAAAAGTAAGCCGCACCAAGGCTCGAACCACTGACCCTTGGATCGGTTTTTTCCCCGACTAAATATAGATTTTAAATATAAACTTAAATATAAACACGCATTGTGACAACAACAACAACAACAAATATGGCGGAATCTGTAGTGTCAAACACGGAAGAAGAAGGTAAAATATGATTTTTATTGTAAAACTCAATAGTGCGTATGATTTTTTTTTATAAAAGTAGATTAAAATAGTATAACTGATCAAATGATTCGTTTTCGTTACATAAGTATATGCATATACATCACAGAACGCGTAAATGCTGATTCTCTCGTTTACACTTAAGTTACAGACAGAGACTAAAATTAAAAGCCAAGTTGAATACAGAATTAACTTTAGTATTCGCGCAAATAAATTAAATTTATCATTAGCCTTGGAGTACTGAGATCATTTAAACATTACAGTATCTTTTTCTTTCCTCATAACTGACAGTGACAACATTATTTGTTGGCAGGCAATTCAAGATGCTGTGCATTTATTGACATATTCATTATTGTGTGTTATATGACAATGACATTTATTATTAACTAAAATGCATTTGAATGGTACTGGTAGTTTATTAATTTAAACCCAAAACTCATAGTTAACCCTTTAAGCGCTGGAACCGAATTTTGAAGGCCTTTGCAAACAGTTTGGTTCCAGATGAGACGCCACAGAACATGGCGTCTCATCAGGATCCAAACTGTTTGCTATTCTGATAGTATTCTTTGAAAAAAATCAAAGAAATGGCTAATTTTAGAAATTCAGCGGATGACATTTAGCAGATGACAAATTTCCCAGCATGCAAGGGGTTAATGTATTTATATCAGTTTCTTCTGCACAGCTATTTTATTAATAAACTGAATAACCAAAATATTTTTGAAAATAGTAACACAGTTTAGTAATTCATGGCATCAAATGCATGTAGCTGGCGCCAGACAACTCGCCCCAATACCAACTTGCCCCAAAACAAACTCGCATCAAACATATGGTCACTCGCTCCAACCAAGAGACAACTCGCCCCAATTTATTTTCGTGCATCTTATTGTTTCTTTATTTAAAGTATTTTATCTTTATATTCTTTGTTAATTTAGCAAAGCACGTATATATTTTGATAAATGTGTATTTCAACAGTACATTGTATTTTGAATAAATCAAATACAGGTCATCTGAAATGCATGTATCATTATATTTGTAAAAGCCAAGAATATTCTGGATATTCCTCTTTTTTCAATTGTTTTAAATATCCTCAAGATTTGATTTCCTGAATGTCAAAGAAAACTTATTAGATAATAATACCACATATTTACAACACACTTTTTTAATAGAGACCATAAATAGTTTTAAAAAGTGGTTTAAATTGTGTATTTACTTTTTCAATAGGATACAACCATAATTAAACCAAGAAGTTTATGAAGAAGGGATCACTGGATTTTGTCACTTTGGTACAAGAAACAGAAAAGGTATACTTATTTAGCTGCATTTTTTTCTGTTGATTTCATTTGAGAATATTGAAATAATTTGTAGATAATGTTTTCAGATATTCAGGCTAGTTGAGATTTCATTGAATTTTTTTTATGTCATTTCACAATATTCTTGAATGGAAACAGAAAAAAACACAGTTCAACGCACTAATTGTTGATATATAAAACAAAGTCTTTGTATGTAAAACTGTGTTGCTACATGAGCAAAGAATTTAAAAAATGATCCTACACTACACTAGGTGAATATTGAAATTTTACAAAAAAACTGACAGGATTGTTTAAAAATGGTGTCATGAAAAATAAAAAATTCTATATGTACATGTAGCTACATCTTGTGTCAAAATTCTTAGCTTTATGTTCAAAACATTTATTGTTAAATGCAGAAATGTCTTTTCAAGGATATCATAGACCACCTTACTTATACGGAAGCATAGGAGCTGTTGAAGGAAATTGCTGCCAGACAGTCAGCAGTTATCACTGACAGCCTGTCCTGGCCCAGCTTGGACCATCCTCAAGCTAACCATGATGGTGTGTTTGCAAGAATTGTCCATTTGGTAGACCATGATGAAGACCAGCTTTGTTGTGGCATGGCCTGACAATACTGTACAAGCCAGAGACCAGTATGTTTACTGTTGTTGAATATGACCCATTTTTCATGTTTATTTTTCTGTGGGCCTGTTTCACAGAATTAATTATGAACTTTATCTATTTCAAATATGTTATTTTTCTGTGGACTGTTTAACGGAATTATTAATGCATTTTATCTATATCAAATATTTTATTTGTCTGTGGGCCTGTTTAACGGAATTAGTAATGCATTTTATCTTTATCAAATATTGTTGCTTGTAATATGAATATAGAACACGTAAAACTACTCATGTAATTGTCTCGGCTTAAAATCAAAAGTGTAGAAAATTTAACTCATTTACTGTCGAAACAGTGGCCATTATGTTCCTGCATCTTAAAAGTTGGACAATAACAGCTAATATATATATATAGATAGATTTAGCAAGGGGTTTTGAGTTTTTTATCTGTTCATATTTTTCAGAAAAAAGGTTAAGTGGTGACTGATCCTCTCACCCTCCTTATCCAGGAAACGTTTCGGAACAACGTATTGGCACTGAAGATGTGGAGGACACAGATTGATCACAGTACATCCTTTGGATACATGGACACCTTCAACGGGACAACAACAAAACTGTACCTGCCTTTTTTTTTAAAGGAAGTAGTTATAAAGTTATAAAATTATTGTTAACAGCTTTTTTAGTCTTGTTGTTTAAGAATGCTTGCAACATTTAAGTGGATAAACGGTTGTTTCAAAATTTGATTCTTCAGTAATGCATTCTTTATTAAATGACGTCATCTTATTTCTTTCAATATAGTGTAAATAATAAGAACATAATTATCCTTTGTATACAAAATGAAAACCAAGTTTACTGTTCTATTAATCATTATTTATTTATCTTGTTCTTTTGTCAGAAATATTACAGGGGCATACATACAGTATTCCTTAAATAAAAGGGGCAGTTCTTAGAAAATTAACATGTCTTTTAGCAATGCATATTCAAACTTTTTCCACATTTATAACCAGCAACAATATGTAAGTATTATAATGTAACACAAATTAATACTATGAATTTACTACTGATTTTGCCGTGCCTCTCATCAAATAAACATGTTTTACTGAAAGTTTCTTAAAAGATGTTATGTGGAAGACTTAATCAATCATTTAATAAATATTTGAGCCTCGCTCTGGGAAAAGGGGGTTTAATGCATGTACATAAGATTGTCCAAGATTAGGCTGTGTTGACTGCACAGGCTAATCAGGGGCAACACTTTCTGCCTTATCTGAATTTTCTCTAAGAGACTCCATTTCAAAAAATAAAAATAAAGCAGCAATTGTCTGCCTGATTGGTATGATCAGCACATGTTAATCTTGTACGACAATTTACGCACATGCATTAAGCCCCATTTTCCCAGGGCAAGGGTCACCTATTTAGGTTTTAGCTGTCTATATGCTCTTTAACTTTTGAATCATGATGCAGTTTCATATAATAATGTATTATGAGTCGTTTTTAATTGATGCAAATTCTTTTGTTCAGTGTTGAACTCAACATGTATTATAATAAGGTGTTCACTTAACATTCTTGCAGTAATGTTTTGCTGTGTAATATACATGTAATAATAAATCAAAATTGAACAACTAGCTTCTTATTTCTTCATGTTATTTATTAAAACATTTTAAACCAAAACAGCAAAATCCATAACATAATGAACACAAAACATAATACTCTATATTCATGAAACAAAACTATAATTGATAACATTTTGAATAAATGTTTCCAACTTTCAACATTTGACAGATCAAATTATTTCTGAATTCCACCATTTTTTTATTTATGGATAAACAGCACTTTATCATCTTTATGACAATTTATGTAAGACTATTACAATAAATGGTTGTTTATAGACTGATAAACAATGGACAACAATACATAATCTATATATAGCATTGTGCTTTGATGTCATTGTTAATGGAACATAAACAAATGTGGTGTGCAGCAGGCACTCACCATTGACTATGGTAGCTTATACCTAAAAGAGTCAATAATTCCTTTTCATAGTCTTTACTTGTGACAAAAAATCAGAAAATGCTGAGCCCAGTGTTTATTTAGCTATTTGCCAGACAAGGTTTTCACAAATTATTCTGTTACATAGTGAGTGACCTATGATCAAATACTTTGGATCCACTATTGTAATAACAAAACAATTAATTCACCATGTTTGATCATGCATCCCACAAAAAACTTAACACAAATCATGATACATAACACCTATAAGAGTCAACAATTCCTGTTAGTGGTCTTGACTTGTGACAAAAAAATCTGGAACTTGGCCCATTGTTTATGTAGTTATTTGCCAGACAAGGTTTTTACTTATTCTTCTTTTTCAGAGTGATCTATGATTGAATACTTTGGATCCTATATTTTTATAACAAAACAACAAAATTCACAATACCTTACACACTTAAAACTCAAATACATATTCTCATGGCATTTCAGGGCACTTGTATGCTATGTTCATCAGTATTTTATCAATGATATTTCTGCCCTATGTTTATAAGCAGTTCACTTATTGAAATCACATTTTATCACCATGATGATGACAGGACAGTCGACCATAATGTCACACATTTGGTCACGCCTTCATATTACACAAATAAATTCAAGCATCATTTCAAATACTTAAGTCATCTACTGACTGAAAAAACAGCCAGGGTCACACATGCACTTTCATACTCAATGGTATAAATCCTATAAAACCATGCTGCCAAATTCACACAACATGTTCCTACCCATAGTCAGTTATCATTGATTTCAGCTTTGTCAATTTTTTAATTCATAATAATGGTATGTTGAAGTTAGTTAAAACAACATAGTTACATACACCATGTACCAATTTGTATGAGTAAATCTTCATATTGTTTCCGGGTTGCTTTTCCTTGACCTATTGGATATTGCAGCTCCTCATTAGCCGCAGGTGGATATATAAGGGGCAATGTAGCGGCAATCAGCTTTGGATAAGCTGAATAAAAAAGGAACTTTGATCGAAGGGTTTTTTCCTTGATGATCTCTGTGTACTCAGTGCATGTACGTGTATCCCTTCTTTTCATTGATTGGCACCACCGTCCAATTGTTGACTGCCTTCAATTTACTCTGAAATAACATATAAGCATATTTGTAATTTTGAAATGTATTCTAAAACTTATCATAAAAACTAAGTATGAAATTTGTTTGCTATTTTAAACATTATTTTATTCATATCATGCCAATCAGGTAACATACCAATACTTTTCTGGGCTACTTGATTCACCAGTATTAACTTATGAACCTACCAATACTTTTCTGGGCTACTTGATTCACCAGTATTAACTTATGAACCTACCAATACTTTTCTGGGCTACTTGATTTACCAGAATTAACTTATGAACCTACCAATACTTTTCTGGGCTACTTGATTTACCAGTATTAACTCATGAACCTACCAATACTTTTCTGGGCTACTTGATTCACCAGTATAAACTTATGAACCTACCAATACTTTTCTTGACTTCTTGATTCACCAGTAAGAGCTTATTATATGATGAAGTTATCATACTTGAGTCACTAACTGACAATTACTGTACAACTAGAGATTGGAGCCAGAGGAGAATGGCATTGAAATAATTTCATGACCAATTACCATGCAAGTTATCTGAACGGTTCAGAAAACAAACCAGCTATCGGATATCCTCTGGTTTTCATAACATACAAAGTTTCTGGTAAAAAAAATAATAAAGCAATTATATTACCAAGGAACTTTAGGAAGCACATAGAATCTTATTGAATATAAATATATTATTTTATCAATTAAAATATGCTAAGACAGGGTTGTTTGCATACTCTAAGTAAGATGTTATCTCTCCAATTCCTGACACATGACCAGGTGTGGTACTTCCTTGTGACACAAATGACAGGCCAGGACCTGGCGGGGGCTGATGACCGTGCATAGATGAAGAGTTTGTTGTTCTAACATTATGCTGAACAGTCAAACTTGCAATAGTTTGGCCGGCACGTCATCCTAAATACCTTAAAAAGAAGGTTTGTTTTAGAATATAAAATTGATCACATATCAATTTAAAGAAACAACAAAATTGATGTTAAAATCAGGGAATAAACTGTATAATCATATTATCATATCATGATAATTGATTACATAATATAACATATACATTTGCATACCAGTATATTTTATAATATAATATATACCGAATAAATTAATAATTCATAATTCATCATTTATCATTAATTTGATCAGTGCTCCAGCTAGGCCTAAATCGAAGGGCGCCGCGCCCTGCCCTCCCTAACCTCCGCCCTGCCCCCCCGAATTCCCGCCCTGCCCCCCCTCTCTAATAAAAAAAAAAAAAAAAAATTTTTTTTTTTACATATGATAATTCATAAATCTCTTATTTCATTGTAATTATTTTATTCTCATTGTAGACATTATATTTGAATGGTTTAATGATAATGGGAATAATACAATTATTTATAACATATAAATTAACATGCAATAGGAAGCATTCCAGAAACACCCGCGCGCTCGAACGTGCCATTTTCACAAAATTCTGCGCGTCGAAAGTGCCCTTTTGACAATATACTGCGCGTCGAAAGTGCCCTTTTGACAAAAAAGCCCCCCTGCCCTTTTCAAATCCTAGCTGGAGCACTGTTGATGCTTCATTTGACTCGTGTTGGAGTGTTCCTTATAAGTTATAACGAATTCATTATATTGATACGAACATCTTGGAATAGGGGCAAAAAGGCTTATTTTAAAACGTGCAATGAACAAATTATGTTATCAGTGCGTATCTGGTTTCGTTGCAGAGTAAAATATCCATACAATAAAACTAAATACCTATCCAAACTTTTGCTAAAAGTCCTTTGTAAGCAGGCAACACTTGCCAAAAACTAAACGTAGCTTCTAAAATATGACTTACAATTCGTGTGTTTAAGCCATTACCCTGTCTTCGTCTCTTCCAACGATACTCCTATGGTTCTGCAAACACTCAGTCTTGTCGTCAAGATTGAATAAATTCGAGCGATGTCGCTGGCTCCGGCTTTTGTTTCTCTTTTTTTATATTTTCGATCACAGAAATGAGATACATTGTTTGTAAAGCAAAACCGGATAAGCGCAGCGCGCATGCGCAGGCTGCATTGGTATACTAGTTCATTCTATACATAGATGGTGACGTCACTACGTTATTGTCAGTAAGAACGGTGTGACACAATGAGTTGGGATCCCATTCATAATTTCTGACTAAAAATAACTCATTTCGCGTCTGAGACGCTTTATAATTTTCAGGTTTTCAAATCGTCAAAAGTTGCATTTAATGGAGATTTTAGAGCATGGAAACAATTTGGTATTTTTTTTATCGTGTAAGTACCTATTATCGAACAGAACCTGATATCGGACGGTTTGTTTTGGTTCTATATGCGCATGCGCAAAGTGCGCATGACGTCACATCCATAAACAAATGGTCATTTATGAAGTCCGTGACCTACTTGTCCACTAAGCTTGCAACAAATGCGCCGAAAACAGGTAAAAGAAATGCATTTATTGTTATTTACACGGTTTTATGTATTTTTTGCTATTACTTTTTGAATGCATTTATCAAAACGTGCATTTACACACCAAAAAGCGTATTTCCATTTGCAATTTTGGTTGCAGCAGACGTAGATTTTTTCGTCGAGTCCGGGTCACGTGACAGTCATGTGATAGTCATGTGACTTTGTTTTATTATCGCTCTTAGAGCTACAGCACAGTTCCGAAAAAATATTCCAGCTTTTCTTTCTTGACAATTGATCATCATAAAGTTAAGTTTGTTTTTCTTTTTTTTCAGTCTAATCCTAAGAAGATAATTAAACACAGAGGTCTTTACTCACCAACAGCTCTTCACAATGCATACCTTAAAGTAAAAGACAGTGGCTTGCCAGTAAGAACTGTTGCAAAACAGTATGGTGTTCCTCATACTACACTATGGGACCGTGTGAAAGGGGTTATTGACCCTGAATGCCTCAAACCCGGACCAGCTCCACTCTTCTCTCAGGAAGAAGAGGTCAAACTAGTTGACCATGTCAAGACAATGGCTGCCCTTGGGTATGGTTATACCATCAGTGAAGTTGTAGCAAGTGCTACAAACTATGCAGTGTTCCTTGGTAAAAGGCCAAATGATAAACCTTTGTCTGTGAAATGGTTTAAGGGTTTCCAGCAGCGATGGCCTGAGTTGCGAGTTGTTCGTCCGAGGGCACTGTCCAACTACAGAGCTGAAGCCACATCAGAGGCCAATGTTCATGAATATTTCAACAATTTGATGAGCGTTGTTGAAAAACATGACCTCCACAACAAACCTGAGTGTGTCTATAACATTGACGAAAAAGGTATCCAAACAGAGCATACCCCACCATTCATAATAAGTGGCACATTGAAGGCACCAGCAGTTACTTCGTCAAGGTCCTGCGTTACAACAATAATTGGATGTGGAAACGCATTAGGCACACAGCTTCCACCATTCTTTGTTTTCAAAGGGAAACGCCTGAATGCAGATCTGTTACAAGGGTCTACACAAGGGTCATCAGGGTGTATGTCTGACAGTGGCTGGTCAAATTCAGCTGTGTTTTTACACTACATGGACACCCATTTCCTCAGATATGTGCAAAGAGTGGACAAGTCACAGCCTATCCTTGTTCTGCTTGATGGTCATAAAAGCCACATAAATGTTCCAGTGCTGGATTGGGCAAAGAAGAATAACATTATTCTATTCATCTTACCGGCCCACACAAGCCATGTCCTTCAACCCCTTGATGTGGGTTGTTTTGGACCCCTTCAAAAAATCTACAACTCCATGTGTCACAGATTTATCAGAGAAAATCCCTCTACAAAAATAACAAGGTACAATGTTGCTCCTCTTGGATCTGCTGCATACGTAGCAGCATTGTCTGTGGAAAATCTTCGATCTGCCTTCAAGAAATCAGGTGTTTTTCCTGTTGACGAGTCAGCTGTTAGCAAGGAGCATTTTACCACTTCGCTACCATATGTTGCTGAACCATCTGTTCCTGAAATCAACAAAAACATGCATGAAAGAAATCCTGATGTTTTCTTCTATGAAGCAGAAGTTGTCATTAACAAAAAGAAAGAATTCAACAATGCAAAGAAAAAGAATAACATTCTTGAATTTACATCTGGCAAAGAAATAACAGATCCGATAATTGAACAGAAACTCAGGGAAAGAGCTGAAACAACAAATGAACAGAAAAACAAGCAACAAACTGAACAATCCAACAAACATTCGAAGCTTATGCCCACAAAAGAAACAGCTTCACAAACAAGGAACAAACAACTGAAAAAAAAACAATCAACAAAACAACACACTTACCCAGAGCCTGGACCCTCCCATCTAAACACTGATGTTGAATCCTCTGAAGATGAAGATGATGATGAAACTTGTTGTGTATGCAGCCTCTTTCAGCCAAAAGAACTTGCTAACTGCGTATCATTGATATTTGTAAAGTGGGCCAAGTGTGACTTTGATAACTGTAGCCACTGGGTGCACTTGCAGTTTTGCACAGCCACAAATGTTGTTAGGAGAAATGACCCGTTCTATTGTCCTTGCCACAATATTGCAGAGGAATAGACTTGTGTTTTTGTGTTCAAAGCTACATGCTTTTCTAATTTTGTTAATTTTCATGTTTCAAAAAAAAATGTTCAGTTTCATGTTTGTTTATATTCACTGGAGTAGTATTTATGAACTGTTCGGTAATAGGTCATGTTTACATCGGCCGCCATTTTGTTTTGTCTGCTAGAGGTGACAATAAACAAGGAATCATTGTTATGAATTCTTGACGGATATTTGCTTGAAAATTTTACAGATAAGTTATTTAATGATTGAACTGTTAGTTATTTGTTAAAACAAATTGTTTTTGTTATTTTAAGTGTTTGCAAATTTAACTTAATTTCTTAGGTGTTCGATAACTGGTTCGTCCACCATAAATACAAATATCATGTTTTCAATGAAAATTTGCAAATCCGAAACATTTTTATTCAATTTTGTCAATTTATCAAAGTGTGAACAAATCCCTTTAACAAAGATACCTGAACTTCTTCCAACCATAGCATTGTTAGGAGTGGTAGGTTTTGTATGTTTAGTGCAAGAAAATGAATATATGGATTCAATACGAAAATATAGATGTCTAGACGGGTTGTCTGGGGTTGTTTTGGAGATGCTCAATATGTAATCAGCCTGAGCGTTCAGCTTTGACGATGTATAGAAGATTAATGTGTAATGTATCATTAAATTTCAGGAATTTATCAAAGATTGCTGTGGAGTCTTAAGATATTGGTAATATGTTAAACCATACCATGACTTAATATAGGCATTAATAGGTATGCGAAATTATATTGGTATCTGCTGTTTTCCATCAGTTATACTGTTAATGTCATGACAAAAAGACATTTCTATGAAATGTAAAATGTTTTTTTACATGTTAGCAATCCACTTTGTAAATGTATTTACCTTTAAAAAGATTATATTTGATTGTTTTGGGGGTAATTTATTATAATAATTTATCAAAAAATGTGAAAATAGCAAAATACTTATTTTTACGAGCGCTTTTGCAAATACACATTTGCAAAGTTTCTCATTTTACTAACAATATATATACGGTATTACTAAGAGCAAACACATTTCCCTTTTTTATTTAATACTTTTGTTTATTAATTCGTGTTTGTATTTTTCTTGAAATGTTTCTTCAGACATGTTATCCGCGTACTGTTTTGTCATATAGTCCTAGTACAGATCAACTTTCCAGTGGCGTGCTGGATATAATTGCATACTTATAATAAGGATTTATACCTTACAATTCTGAATATACCGAGATGTTTATTATCGTTTCTGTTATCATTTTGAAATAAATCGGCAAACGTATAATAATAAAATGAATACTTTACATGGCGATCTCATGATCTATTCGTTCTTGTTGGCATAATTTAGAAATATGATTCGTTTGGATTGTCTTATAAATATAATATGTAAGCACGTTCAGCTGTGAACAACACATGTGTTACTAAGAACGCTATTTACCATATCAGCACAAACAAGCCACTATCGGACACACAACCAAGTCAATAAAGTATATGAGATCAGACGCGTTAATACAATACTTGAAGAAACGATGATTTCAAATTTCTCACGCCAGATGGGTCTTATAATAGTTCTTTTTCAGCATTCCATATCAATGACCATGACGAAACAATCAGCCAGAAAAACGTGCGTTGTCTACGCCCTTAACATTACCTATCTTTCAGCCTAGTGTCATGACTTATATTTTACATAACTTTGCAGATATAATTTGCATTTTGTTCAAACTGGTATATTTCAAACTCCGAAATATATATACGGAATATTACGCTAGTCAATTGTTTCAAAAGTTTGTATTCAGTCGAGTGGCTTGTGTGATGACGTATCACACGAGAGGCGGAGCCTCGAGTGTGATGCAAAATAACACAAGCCACGAGACTGAATACAAACTCTTGGAACAATGACTAGCGTAATATTCCTTTTATAATATACACAACTAACGAAAACAGTTAACAATTGTATTTTTGCTTTAACAAAACTGACAAAACAATGACTTCAACGGTACGCCATAGTTTATTTAAGACGCGTATGAATACAGTATATGTAAATTACCGTGTAAACATTTGAACCGGGAAAACACAGGATTCCGACACGCTTACCTTAATGACATCGTTAATCCAATGTTTATAACAACTAAGTTGATAACTTTGATTCGATGTTTATAACAAAAGCGTTGAAACGATATGCACTTCCACTTCTATTCTTCCATGTCTCTATCGACACTATCTTATTGTATTCCAATCGAAATTTATATTGATGCATGATAAACACACACTCTGAAAAACGTTCTGCATTCGTTCGTTTTAAACAAATAGTTTACTCTGATTATACTCCTTTAATTGACGTTTCGGCATAATGCATTTATCAAAACATTGGAAATTATATGTTAACTACATTTTTACGTCTTTTGACTGCACAATTTAAATAACCTTATTTAAATTGTGCAGTCAAAAGACGTAAAAATGTAGTTAACATATAATTTCCAATGTTTTGATAAAGACATTATGCCGAAACGTCAATTAAAGGAGTATAATCAGAGAGTTATAATTATTTAATATCCCTTCGGATAATTCAACTGAGCTTAAATAGTTTACTGTTAAAAACACCACGTCCGACTGTCCTTAAATTCCAGAGATTTAAATAAAACTATTGTATTTCGTCACAGAAATGACGTAACACGATGTTCTACGTAATATATAGCGTAATATGGGGGGGGGGGGGTTTCCTATTTTCGGTGAGCATTATGTGACGTCATTAAATGGATCGAAGAAAGTAGTCCGGCTAGTATGGTAATACGGAATTGGAAACGGCGAGAGGCGTAATACGGGATTTTTTATTTCAACGATTGATACAACCTGTATTTTGTTAAAAGCATTAAACAGGTATATAATAAATCTGTTTATCATAGCATCAATAACATCAATTATAACATGACCTACGCTCCAGGAGTGAAATAACGTAATGCTCAATTTTGTTTATGACACGGGTGTTATTACACTTGTTATATAACTGTGAAATGACGACATTTTTGTGACGAAATGACGTCATTTTTCCAACGAATTTCTTCAGTCAAACTCTTTAACAATGTGAATAAACGGTGAAAAAAAAACATAAAAGAAAATATGTTGGTCATGTTATAAATAGAATCTTAGATTCGTGGTCATTTTGTAATGAATTTATTAAACTCATCATCTAAATAAAGACAAAAACTCGGCAAGCCTCGTTTTTTTCTTGATTTAGATGACTCGTAAAAAATTCAATACAAAACGACCACTCATGCAAGATCCTATATATATCGAAAGCAAGAATTGATAATATTTTTTGAAATAATGGGACAATTGGTCGGCCAATTTCTTTTACCAAAAATATCAGATATACATCTTTCAGATATAAAGGGTGTTAAATAAGAAGCCGGTTTTTGAAAATCCCCATACCTTGACTATTGATTTTTATTTGTAACATCAAAAACAAACAAACACATCTGTACAGTTTCCTCTACTATTGCACATCGCACTGATGTTATGGAGACACACATATTTAACAATATAAAAATTGTACTATTTTTTTCAAGACACGGTCGACCTAAACAGTTTATACGATGTTGTTACAACAATTTTAAGACAACTGCTACTATATATACTGTTGCATCTCAATAATTTCATCGCGTGTTGGTTTTTTCTGGACACAAAAATGTTAATCCCAAAACGTCGACCGTTATTGCTTTAATTAATGTCATATCATCAAACGGCATAGCAATTAAAGTCGACTATACACTCCATGCGTTAGAATAAAGCTGTAATGAAACAATATAATGATAGTAACTCGTGTTACAATAAGTTATTTTAATTCGGTAGAGGAATATCATCAAACAGAACGTTAGTTAAATTATTAAAGATTGAACCAACGCCTTGGAACGAATCATTGGCGGACTTCAACCGATTGTATTGCTAGCCTTACCTCAAACGTATCGGCAAGCCTCGCTTTTAGTTTTTCTAAGCCTCACCTGGTATATTACAAAATAAAAGGGCAGTGACGTGTTATTGTATATGTATCAACACATTATGCCATATATATTATAATATCATCATCTGGCAATAAACATGTCCGAAAAGATCTCTAATGTTTTTATCATAACGTTACTTATATTTTTTTAATAAAGGTCAGAGTCATATAAAGGTTTGTGGGAGCTATACTAAAATGAGTAACGTATTCAAATGGTTGATTAACAACTGAAAATAATCAATGCATTGAATAGAAATTTTAACTCTGTCGACAACAAACGTGACATTTTATTCATGTGTGTTTACTATTCGAATGATTGAGTTAAACGCGGCAGAAACCACTGGTTAATGGAATAAAAAAACAATATAATTAAACGCATTGGCAATCATTCGGCTGTAACCATTTTTCACATTTTCGCAATCTTAGGTTGGACAGTCCAGGCTTATCAGGGACGACACTTTACGCTTTTATGATATTTGTCGTATAAAGAAAGTATCTTCTTAGCAAATATCCAGTTTAGGCGGAAAGTGTCTCCATTATTTGCCTATGCGGATTGCACAGGCTTATCTGGGACGACACTTTACGAAAAGCATTAAACCCCTTTTTTCAGAGCGAGGCCTTTTTATGATAGAACACATTATGAAAACGATAAAAACTGGAATCACATTCCATATACGGGTAAAGTAAAATGGGCATGATAAGACACTAGTCAAATAACATATTAAAATATGTAATGCAAATAATCAAATACTTAAGTAAACATATTCACATATTTGCTAGTTTGAGTTTAGCACATAAGAACCATTTCTGACCGGACGTGGAATGTTAATTATCTACTCGAGATTTACGACAATTGGCAAGGATGCAGATGATGATTGCGATGATGACAAGGAGTACAAAGACAATCACTAAATACCAGTACCAAGCAAATTCCGAGCAATCGTCGGATGCTCTACAATATAGAAAAATAATCCGAAATAAAACATTTGTATCTCATTTATTCATTCACTACGTTTCAGTAATACCAGTACACGAACAATATAAAAATCGTTCCGTTGCATGAGGATAACTTTAGTTAATAGTTTTAAGGTTGTTTGAATAACGTCTTCTTGTTTCATCTTTCTAGACCCTGTCTAAACCATAATACGCGACACCAGTGTGCCTACGAGAGCAACCATCGTGCACAGAGGTTTCGAAGCAACTGTATAACGCAAAACATAATCACATGGTCAACGGAACTGTTAAGGGTCAAAGCAAACAATGACACCTATATGACATTTAGAATTTGACATTTCGACATGGGTAATATATAATTATGCGTAGTAATAGTAAGAAAGCAGGAACATAATACACGTGCGTTATACCGAAACTAGCGCGTAACCCATTTATGCCTAGTGGACTCTCCCATCCTTCTAAATTGGATCAATTTATTTCCAAAATTAGGGATGTCTAATACATTTATTTCTATATTTAGAATATTTCTTACAGAAATGACTTTAAGCAAACAGCGCAGACCCTGATGAGACGCCGCATCATGAATATAGACATACGATATGAAGTCGACATTGAAATTTGGCGATGAATTCCCATTTTCCGTAAACTAGTACCTTTTTCTGCCAAAACACCTAGCGCGTCTACGCAACATAAATACTTTCGAATGATATGTTACGGGTACCGTATAGCGAGACGCTCACAGGTGTCGACCTCAAATAAATAAAAACAATGAGCCACTATTCGGATTCTGTACGTACCCCATTGTGTACACACCGGTCTTACTGACAATAACGTAGTGACGTCACCATCTATGTATAGAATGGTACGTACCCAGCATTAATTCTCACTGTAATCCGTCTACTTGATCTAGAACACTAGAATACAGTCAGAAGTACATTAGAAGAAATCAGAAAAATCGAATGCACATTCATCTTACACAATAATCACAGTACTTGTGTAAAATTAAACAAAGCGCCAATTTGCAATAAGTGCCATGTACAAGTCATAGGCGCTCGATGTCAATCACAATGTTTTTTTTTCAAATTTATTCATTTAATTTTTAGTTACCCGTTGTTTATTATAATGCATACACATACTAAATTAATAAAAATCTTCCGACAAAACGTCTTCTTAAAAAAAGATAGTTCGACTATGCATGTATAGATATTGACAAGGTAAATCACTCGCCATTTTCTAAAGCAACGGAAGTGCGTCATTATGCATAATTAAGTCGCTGTTACCCCGCTCGCTTATTGAAATGCGCGCGCAGGCCGGGAACCTCGCTCTTTATACACAATAACAGCCACTAAACACTATGAGCGCCAGATTTGATTTTTGACGTGCTGATTTTTTTTCTGGAAATCACCATGGCAGACGAAATCAAGTTAAATAATTGGTAAGGAATAATTCATGTGTATGCAATTTACAATATCTTTTGTTGATTGCCCCCATTAATTGAGTGAAACAATAGTTTCTGTTGAAACTGAAAGTAGATAGAGAATGAGCGAGGTTCCCGGCATGTGCGCGCATTTCAATAAGCGAGCGGGGTGACAGCGATTTAATTATGCATAATGACGCACTTCCGTTGCTTAAGAAAATGGCGAGTGATTTACCTTGTCAATATCTATGTACATAGTCGAACTATCTTTTTTTAAGTGGAAGTTTTGTCGGAAGATTTTTATTAATTTAGTATGTGTATGCATTATAATAAACAACGGATAACTAAAAAAACATATAAATAAATAAATAAAACAACAACATTGTCATTGACATCGAGCGCCTATGGTACAAGTTTAAATTTCATAGTGACATGTGTTTTTAATATTTTATTCATCAGTCAGTGGATTGAGTTTTTTCGGGGAAAAACGCCCGCAACATTTTGAATTCATTATAACATATGTCATTTTGAAATTAGTTTTAATATTATGTAATCATTATGTTAAGGCCTTATAAGTTAGTAGGTATTGGCGAGAGCACATATTAATTAAGCTTCTACCAATATACAAAGTTGGAGCATATACATTTTCGTTGATGTATCCTTGATCGATACATAGAAAACTATTTTGAGTTACACTGGAAACATTTAAGTTCCAGCTTCACTTCAAAGGCACCAACGTTTGCACAAATGAAAATGCCATGACCATGATGAAATTGGGAATTTAAGATGTTGCATAAATTTATTAAATATATCGTATTTATATACAATCTATCATAAACTGCTTACACGCATGAATAACCCGTACTGCTTCATAAAATCTATATCATTGAACACATCACGATACGAGCTTCATTGCTATGTTATTAAAATATCACAGTATTAGCTTCCTTTCTATAGCATTGAACACATCACGATACGAGCTTCATTGCTATGTCATTGAAATATCACAGTGTTAGCTTCCTTTCTATAGCATTGAACACATCTAGATACGATCTTCATTGCTATGTCATTGAAATATCACAGTATTAGCTTCCTATCTACATGTATATTATTGAACACATCACAGTGTCATCGTCCTTCCTGTATAATCGAACACATCACGGAGTAAATCTTCCTGCTATTTCATTGAAACAGAATTTAGCAATTACTCAAAATTGAACTTCGCGATCGAATGCTGTACTTCACATTAAAAAAAACTAGTATTTCCTCGGTCAGATAGTCCAAGGACAGGAATGAATATGCGAAACCTTTTATATTTCTCCTCGTACCCTTATTTGCAAAGGTCTTCACCAACACCTGCCTCGAAAGATCTTCTTGATCCGCGGGCTAGATTAGATCACCAACGAAGAAATATTGGAAAGTGATAGGCCACACCCGTCGCAGGCCTGCATCTAAAACGACAAGGAAATCTCTCAAGTGGAACCCCCAAGGGGAATGGAAGAGAGGGCGACGTAGAAACACATGGCGCCACAAATTGGATGCAGATGCTTAGCACTGGACGCAGTTGACGAGACTCGCCCAGAACCGACACTTTTTGCGGAGGCTGGTTGGCGGCCTATGTTCCGTTCCAGCAGGGACCATAGGCAAAGAGGATGCGATGAGGGACCCTTATTTGTACGTGCAGAACGGTGACATCACACTTGTACCGGGTCGATTAGTGACGGATACATGGTTTTAATGCGTGTGTATATTCCGTTCCAGCAGGGACCATAGGCAAAGAGGATGCGATGAGGGACCCTTATTTGTACGTGCAGAACGGTGACATCACACTTGTACCGGGTCGATTAGTGACGGATACATGGTTTTAATGCGTGTGTATATAAATACTTCAAAACCTCAATGTGTGATATATGAAATATATATGAGCACAGAGAAAGAGGTTTAATGCATGTTCATTAAGTTTCGTCCAAAATTGGCCCCAGCAGTGCGCGTAGGCCAATGAGGACTACACTTTCCGCATAAACTAGGTTTTCGCTAAGAAGAGAAAATTTCCAGAAAAGCGAAGTGTCCTTCCTGCGGACATTACCCCATGCGGACTACAAAGGCTAATCTGGGACGACACTACGCACATTTACGATCAGGCCCGTCACTTTCATTTTAGTGTGATGCCGCCAGATAAATGTTAACTGTCATTCAAATTCTTCTTCTTCTTCTTATTATTATTAGTTCAAAATAGCCGTTTCTGACAAATTATCCTTTTATGATACCCCTCTTCGGCTGCGATGTATCAGTGTATACAATAGAAAAACACACACGATAATACAGTTTATCCTGCCTCTATTGCAAACATTGACCAAATAAAGCAGGGTCGAATACATTTTCCTATCTCCGTTCAACAGGAAGTAGTGCTTTCCTACGCACGCTGTGACGATTAACATGTTCTAATATTTTAAACACTTTATTGGAGACGAGAACAGTTGAACTTGAAAACGAAGAAATGTTAGTGATTTGTTAACTTTAGGATGTGTTTTTCTGATTCAAATGGACACTATGCTGATGTGTTAAGCTAATACATAAACATTTGCGAACTGTAAACAGTGCTGTTTTTGTGGGCTTAATTGCTGCAATAATGGTATCGAAAAACTCTTGAAAAATCTCAATCATGAATAAATCCTCAGGGCCTGACCAAATTAGACCAATAGTTCTTAAAAATCTTAGTAAAGAACTTGTCCCAATCCTGTTAGAGTTATTAACAAAATCACTGCAGCATGGCTCCCTCCCTGAAATATGGAAAATGGCAAATGTGGCCCAAGTTTACAAAAAAGGCTCCAGGTCAGACCCAGCTAACTGACATCTCTCTAACCTGTATCCTGTGTAAAACCCTGGAACACAAAGTATCATCTAGCATCACTAAGCACTTCACAAAATCTAATCTTTTCTATGAACTGCAGCACGGGTTTCGAGAAAAGAGGTCATGTCTATCCCGACTCCTAACACTCAGTAATGATATTCTTAAGGCTGTAAACCTATGAAGCCAAGTTGACCTCATATTGCTTGACTCCTCGAAGGCGTTCGATATGGTTAATCATGAAAAACTACTTAATAAGCTGCACTACCATAGAATAAGGGGCCATATCCCTGTCTCCTTCGGTGTACCCCAGTGCTCGGTCCTCGGACCTCTCCTATTCCTTATCTATATAAATGACCTTCCTAAATATGCCCGCTCCTCTAAAGTAAGACTCTTTGCTGATGATACTTCCATCTATCTCTCCCTAACCGTTGCTTCTCACTCTAGCCTACTCCAACAAGATCTACAACAACTCGAACAATGGGAAACAATGTGGGACATGGAATTCAATCCATCAAAATGTAAAGTCATCCAAATCACAAAAATCGCAAAACAGTCTTACCAACACAATATCTCTTACATAACACCATTCAAGAATCTGTCCCTTCTGCTCAATACCTCGACGTCACTATATCTCATGACTTTGCTTTCAATACACACATCGACAACATCACAAAAAAGCAAATCAAACACAAGGTTTTCTAAGACGCAACCCCAAAGTACATTCACCAGAACTCAAATCCACCGCATACAAGACACTGGTCAGAACCTAGCTGGAGTACAGTTTCTCCGTGTGGTCCCCGCATACCGCGACTCGCATTGAAGCTTGCGTCAGTTCAGCGTAGGGCTGCCCGTTTGGCCAAACAGGACTTCAGTAGGCTGTCCAGTGTCACAGACATGCTTACTTCCTTAAACTGGCGACGCCTTGACCTCCGCCATATTGACCAGCGCCTGGTTATTTTTCACAACATCTTGCATAACCAGGTAGCCATTCCGATACCTGACTACTTCAAACCAATCACTAGACCATCAAGAACCTCCCATACAAAAGCATTCCAGAACATCCAAACCACAACCGATTATCATAAGTTTTCCTTCTTTTCCAGAACAACCATCCACTGGAAAGCTCTACCTCCTGACATTGTCACCCTACTTGGACCTGAGTTCAGCCTGGCTGTTAGCCGGGTTGAACATTCCTCTATATTTTATATCCTTTTTTCAGTCTTACAAACTTTCTTGTCGGTTGACGCGCGACATGTCTTTGTCCCCAGACAATTGGACGATTTTGCAACGTCACGACGTCATTGACGTCATTGGCGTCATTGACGTTACTGTCGTTAGAAACGCATTAAGCAATACAAGAGAACGGACGCAACGACACATCAAGAAATATTTAAATAAACGCAAATGTACGATATAGCATTGAATCAAGAGACGCGCAATTTATTCCAGCCTACCCCAGTTGGAAGGTATTTCGTATCTCAAGGGGGTTATCCAGCTTTCGTGAACGACGTGATTATGCCCATGATAGCGAAACTTGCAGTCGAACTTCACGAAGCACGAGTAGCATGCAGTGAGATGTACCCAATAGTTCGACGGCGAGTGCAGAACTACGTACTCGAAGAGGCTACAAAAGAAGGATTTCTATGCGCCAGGCCGCGTCGCAGAATAAGGCGTACGTTTTATCGTAGATCTTTGATTAAATGTTATATAATTCCGCTCTTACACGTCAAATATAATGCAAATTTATCGTCTTAATCGATGTTCATTTGATATCATTTCATAAAGTATTTTAAAAATAAATATCCTTATTTAATGTCTCTATGAGGCCCCGAAAATCATCTGTAGTTCTTAATTCTAAATTGTATTGCACTGTTGCAAGTTTGTTCGTGTCCTCTTTACCAGATAATGTTCTGAATGGGAAATAACGACTTACTCACCGTTTGTTAAAATCCTATAACTTCGTTATTTCGAAAACCGTTAATCCGAATTTCTGATTATTTCGAACTTCGAAGTAATGCTTTGTGAATTGTATCTTTCGTTAGTTAATTAGAAAATTTAATGCTTAAGTCGAACTCCGGTTTTCCTTATTATCGCGTTTTCAAACCCGGTCCTATCTCGAGTTATCATGGCTCGATTGCTCATTCTCGGCATAGGTATTACTTAAAAACTACCCCGGATACTTATAATTATATTGCAAAGAACCCAGTGTATGGAACATAAACTAAAAAGTACCCCGGAGTATGACCGGGTGCTTCTCAACGTAGTTTCCATACACGGTTATCAATTTAAGAGAACCAGATGTACTTTAAAGTAGTGCCCGAGACAACAACCAATGGAGACTTAAAGGCTTAATTTTCAAATGAAAAAGAATTCAGTTGTTCCTCTGTTTTCTACAATTATTTTTCAAATGATAACTCGTCCAGTTCCAAGTCTATTTTTCACACCTTTTGATACAAACACACGCCTTCCTCTTGATTTCACAGATCAGAACAGAAAAGAACAGGGCTGCACAGATGACAAGCGCTGCGCAGATGGCAAAAGCTGCGCAGATGACAAAGGCTGTGCAGATTTCAAAGGCAGCTCAAATGACAAGGGCTGCACTAATGACAAGGGCTGCGGAGATGACAAAAGCTGCACAGATGACAAAGGCTGCGCAGATGACAAAGACTTCGCAGATGACAAGGGCTCCACAGATGACACGGGCTGCGCAGATGAAAATGGCTGCGCAGATGACAATGGGCTGCGCAGAAGACAAAAGCTGCGCAGATGACAAAGGCTGCGCAGATGACAAAGGCAGTGCAGATGACGAGGCATGCACAGATGACAAAGGCTGTGCAGATGACAAAGGCTGCGCAGATGAAAAAGGCTGCGCAGATGAGAAAGGCTGCGCAGATGACAAGGGTCTCAGAGATGACAAGGGATGCACAGATAACACGGGTTGCGCAGATGACAAAGGCGACGCAGATGACAAAGGCTGCGAATATGACAAAGGCTGTGCAGATGACAAAGGCTGCGCAGATGACAAAAGCAGTGCAGATGACAAAGGCTGCGCATTTGACAAAGGCAGTGCAGATGACAGTGCAGATGACAAAGGCTGCGTAGTTGACAAAGGCAGTGTAGATGACAAAGGCTGTGCAGATGACAAAGGCTGCGCAGATGACAAATGCAGTGAAGGTGACAATGGCTGCGCATATGACAAAAACTGCGCATATGACAAATGCTACGACGCCGATGACAAAGGCTGCGAAGATGACAAAGGCTGTGCAGATGACAATGGCAGTGCAGATGACAAAGGCTGCGAAGATGACAAAGGCTGCGAAGATGACATAGACTGCGCAGATGATAAAAGCTGTGCAGATGACAAAGGCTGCGCAGATGACAATGGTTGTACAGATAACACGGGCTGCGCAGATGACAAAGGCTACGCAGATGGCAAAGGCTGCGAAGATGACAAAGACTGCGCAGATGACAAAGGCTGTGCAGATGACAAAGGTTGGGCAGATTACAATGGCTGCACAGATACACGGGCTGCGAAGAAGACAAAGGCTACGCAGATGAAAATGGCTGCGAAGATGACAAAGGCTGCGCAGATGACAATTGCTGCGAAGATGACAAAGCCCGCGAAGATGACAAAGGCTGCGCAGATTGACAATGGCTACACAGGTGACAAAGGCTGCGAATATGACAAAGGCTGCGAAGATGACAAAGGCTGCGAAGATGACAAAGGCTTCGCAGATGGCAAAAACTGTGCAGATGACAAAGGCTGCGCAGATGACAAATGCTGCACAGATAACACGGGCTGCGCAGATGACAAAGGCTACGCAGATGACAAAGGCTGCGAAGATGAACAAAGACTGCGCAGATGACAAAGGCTGCGCAGAATGACAAAGGCTGTGCAGATGACAAAGGCTGCGCAGATGACGAAGGTAGTGCAGATGACAAAGGCTGCGCAGATGACAAAGGCTGCGCAGATGACAAAGCCTGTGCAGATGGCAAAGGCTGTGCATACGACAAAGGCTGCGCAGATGACAAAGGGTGCGCAGATGACAAAGGCTGCGCAGATGACAAAGGCTGTGCAGATGACAACGCATGCACAGATGACAAAGACTGTGCAGATGACAAAGCTGCGCAGATGATAAAGGCTGCGCAGATGACAATGGCTGCGCAGATGACACGGGCTGCGCAGATGACAATGGCTGCGCATATGACAAAGACTGCGCAGATGACAAAGGCTACGCATATGACAAAGGCTGCGAAGATGACAAAGGCTGCGAAGATGACAAAGGCTGCGAAGATGACAAAGGCTTCGCAGATGGCAAAAACTGCGCAGATGACAAAGGGCTGCGCAGATGACAATTGCTGCACAGATAACACAGGGATGCGCAGATGACAACAGGCTACGCAGATGACAAGGGCTGTGAAGATGACAAAGACTGCGCAGATGACAAAGGCTGCGCAGATGACAAAGGCTGTGCAGATGACAAAGGCTGCGCAGAGATGGACGATGGAGTGCAGATGACAAAGGCTGCGCAGATGACAAAGGCTGCGCAGATGACAAAGCCTGTGCAGATGGCAAAGGCTGTGCAGATGACAAAGGCTGCGCAGATGACAAAGGCTGCGCAGATGACAAAGGCAGTGCAGATTACAACGCATGCACAGATGACAAAGGCTGTGCAGATGGCAAAGGCTGCGCAGATGATAAAGGCTGCGCAGATGACAATGACTGCGCAGATGACACGGGCTGCGCAGATGACAATGTCTGCGCATATGACAAAGACCTGCGCAGATGACAAAGGCTACGCAGATGACAAAGGCTGCGAAGATGACAAAGGCTGCGCAGATGACAAAGGCTTTGCAGAAGACAAAGGCTGCGCAGATGACAAAGGCTGTGCAGATGGCAAAGGCTGTGCATATGACAAAATGCTGTGCAGATGACAAAGGCTGCGCAGATGACAAAGGCTGCGCAGATGACAAAGGCAGTGCAGATGACAAGGGCCTCGCATATGACAAAGGCTGCGCAGATGACAATGGCTGCAATGATGATGACAACGGGATTGAGGATTGCGTGCTCCTGGGTGATGACAAGAACCGCTCTGACGAAAAGAACCCGCAGCCATATAAGGACGACGCCAATAGTGGCTTAGCAAAGAAGAAAGCGTCGGGCACAGGACGGCAACTCCTAAAACGAATCCATGGAGTATTAAAACGATTGTGTTGCATTCAGAAAATCAAATACTAACTTGACAAAAAAATTGTTCACTTCCATTTATTATAATTTTTTATAGTTATTTCATTTGAATAAAGTTTGACCAACATATTTATTCATCAATAAATTTCTTATATTATTTAATTAACCAAATATGAATTATATGCAACCATGCAAGTGAATTTACATGAATCGCAGAAACACAGGTTTGTCCTTCGAAATGTAATTCATGTTATAAGTATGCGATGTTAAAATACATAAAAAAACACAACAATACCAACAGCCTATTGCCGTCGTAATAACCCGCCTGTATTTTTAAATTTAACGTAATATTTTCGGTCTTATGATGACATGTACCGGTAAACGTGCTTACAAAGGAACCGATACCATATAAATACTTCTTTGCCAGTTAATTGAAATACTAGCAACCTCGTTGTTTATTTATTCCTTATTTAATCGCTTGCCAATGTGAGATATAGGTGTGGTTCAGATTTATTGACGTTTCTTAACCTCAGATCAGTACTTAACTGATTGATTGATTCATAGACGGAAAAAGGGTGTATACTGCGTATTTTTATGTGATGTCGGATTTTAGCTTTCTATACCCGTTATTAAATTCTAAACATATTCATACAAATTGACATTGCTGTAAAACGTGAATGCAGTAAAGCTGTTATTAAATGCGTTGACTTCGTTTAGGTAGAATAGTTGTGATTAGCGCTAATTGTTAACAACTTCATTACCCACAGTGCGAGTGTGTTTTTGAGTGGTATTTTTGCAGATAATACAGTCATCACAGGACCGCGACGCAGGAAATGTTGACTGGGGGAGCCCAACAAGGGAGGGTGCAGCAGGGATCTCCGCTCCCGAATTTTAACATTGTTGAATTCGGTATTTTTCAATGTGAATTTTAATGCTTAAAATATTTTGTGATATAAATTTATGAATATAATAAGTAGATGTATTGTAAAGTGATCAAACAAGATTCAATGCGACTGAAACGTTGTACAATTCATTTTCGCATCGCTATGAGTGTTGCTATTTGGCATATTCTGCATGTTTCTCGATAAGCTGTAATGATTCAAGTAATATCAATTAATTGTCGGATATGTGTTTACGTCAGTGTCGTTATTGTACATGTGCATAACTTAATTGGACAAGTGAGTAGAAAGTTGTTGTTCAATTCCTATTCAAATACCATGACTCGTTATGACCAAACTACAGCTGAAAAATATCAACACATTTCAATGCATGGTTAAACAAATTTAATAATGGTATATAGCTTATCGTCAAAAATAAGCTTTATACGGCGCACTTTCGGTCACTTAATTAGGCTTCATGCTTGTCCGTAAGTGTCGTTCCAGATTAGCCTGTGCATTCCGCAAGGCTTATAACGGACCAAACTGTCACTTTATGGCGTTTTTTGTAACGTAAGCCTCTTCTTGACTAAAATCTGTTGAGGCGAAAAGTGTCGTCGCTGATTAGCCTATGTGGACTGCACAGGCTAATATTGGACGACAATTTGCGCACATGCATTAAGTTTGTCCATTAGTTAAATCTCACCAAATTCGTACCTTTCACAGCCAAACATCATCCCATATCTGCGAAAAGTATGATAGGCAATTTTGCTTTCAATACTCGAGTTATTGAAGACCTTGCAAGACAGATACTGCAACGTTCGTCCGATTTCAATGTACAATCTAGGAGATAAAAGCAAAACTCTGCCTCTTTAGTTGACACGAGACGAAAGAAAGGAACAAGAATATAATAAAACATCTCAATTTTGTATTCTGTATTCCATGTATAAAATGTGCCGTCAATTCACAACAGAAATTGAACAGGCGTCCAAGATATCGTGATTATATTTAACACATTCTAAAAGCATTTGAGCCTCGTTCTGGAAAATATGGCTTAAAGCATGTGCCCGGAATTCCAGAGAAGGGTTTATTTATAATAATGTAAATGGCACAAAATCATCTACAAAGTATAACTTTAACAGAGAAAGAAGTAGGAAAATAATATACACATTTTGCAGATCGAAACAATAAGGCAACATTGGTCCTGTATTGCTTGTCTGATTGTAAGGCAACACCCATTTGATTAATATCTATATCTATAAGCAAGAACAATGACACTAACAATACAATAAAATTCTCGTGAAAATACAAGGTTAAATGTAGATATTTTTAAATTCCGAGACACATTTTGACAGATTGTGTGTTTAAATGTATACATAAATTTCAACATATATTTAAACATGACAATCTCAATACAAATATACAACATTGAACTTTTTGATAGATGGCTCAGGAGGGATGGATGGTAACAACACAAGGGTAACACAAGTAGGGAAATGTTTAA